>NC_044981.1:164447035-164615107 GCF_008728515.1 Papio anubis
TGTGTCTCCCTGTGGAGATAGATTGAGGATGAATTATTATTTTTTTTTTCTGACATTGTTCTTGCCTGATTTTTCTGGGCAGAGAACTGTCTTTTGTTATTTCCTTGTCTTATGATTTTTAACGTGTCACCTTAATCAGAATCCTATTTCCTTGTGACTTCTAGAATTATTTAAATGTTGCAGAGTAGTATCTTTGCGTTAAACATGGCAGATAAATAACAGATACTGACTAGTGGAACTAGCAGCATGATTTGGTGCTGATCACCTCTACCCCAGCGCTCTGTGGGAACTCAGACAGACATAGGGAAAGACTGCATGACTTTTGTGGCATCCTCATTATCAGCAGTGAAACTGGCAGCATTCCCCCTTTGGGGCTTTTCAGATAGATTTTTGAAGAGGCCATTCTGTTTGCTTCAAAGATCCAGTCAGTGAGGCAGCTAGATGAGGCAGGCGACTTGCCCAGGGTCACCTATCAGTTCAGTTGCAGGTGATGAAGACAGTTCTTCAGTTTCACAACTTCCAGCAGAGGGCACTGGATATTGCAGGATTTTAATATCATTCACCACCAGTTATTACATATGCAGACTCATAAGAGAATCCCAGGTTTTAACTTTATTTTTATTGTGGATTTTTAGTTCTGATGCAAGATTTTTATTGGCTATGTGAATTTTATTACATGTGATAATAAATAGTTTACTTTCTGTGTTTGTACTTGTTTTTGGTGGTGTATTATGGAGTAGGATGTTCAGAATGGTAAATTGGTATTGTTAAGGAATACCTCTATGTATTTATAAGGTGTGACTGAAAAGCATGAATCATAGTTCTTAGCTCATAAATATTTGAATGAGTAAATGAATTCACACGAGGGAGTGGATTGATTAGGATAATGCTTTTAGCGTATGCAAAATTAGTGATTAGTAAATAATAGTGTCAAAATAGTCATATAATGGTTAATTGTATGTCAGAAATTATTTTTTACCATAAACACATAATTTAATTATTTTATAAGGTAAGATTAGTTTGCAGCGTTATTAAAGGCTTTATGTTAATTACAAAATATGTTGCTTTGTTGCTATTATAACAATGATGAAAACAGATGAGGCTTTTTGCCCCATTCTTTGTTTTTTGCATAGGCAGTGTTGTAATAAGCACTACTTAATTTAACTGATGTAGCCTTGAAAAATTTAAATGTGTTTAAAATGCTAATATTAGTGAAGGAAAAAAACCCTTTTGAATGGAGGGGATGACTTTTAATTGTCACTAAATTTTTTTTTCTTTTATCAATGACAATTTAAACACTTTTTAAACCAGATTTGTTAGAATATAATTGGTAAAGTTTATTCAGGTTCACTTTATGAGATATGTAACTGCCTAACTGCAATTTTAGATGTCTGTAAATATGGGAGTGTAAGGGAGATGTGTTAAGATAATTGATCATTTAAATTACATTGTTTATAGAAGCATTTTTCTTTTCCTTAATTGTTGAGTTAAATCATTAGATCATAAACTAAATAATCAACTCTGAAGCATACAATTTGATGAAAAGATTTGGGGTTATATTTATTAGTAGTAAAATATTTGGTTATATTTTTATTATTTTATATAAATATATTCATTTTCTCTTTATTCATTTTTTTGGTGCATAGAGGTGAGGATGGAGGGAAGAGAATGGTTTGCTGTTGAAAAAAAATTAGCTTGTCTGTAAACTACTACAAATCTGTAATCATCATAAGTTCTTCTTTTTTGCTTTTGAAGGAAAGTTTTTTATTGTCTATATTAACTTATTTAATGAGTGGACCAGCAATTCCAAATACTTAATTGTGGCTGTTTATTACCAGTTGTCTAGGATGCACAGACACATTACTGCTGAAATGACTGTTGTTTAAGTCACTAATGAGTATTTCTCATTCAAATATCAAGATAACTCTTGACTTTCCATTTCACCAAATAAGATTTATTTGAGTAAGTACTGATCTCAGTTTAAGTCAATATTTAACTCAGTAGAGATGTTCGCCACAGTTTAAGTCATTGATATCCCCACAATTTAATTTTTAGTTAAGTTTGCAGAAAGGCAAAACACATGTTCCCTGACACTTACTGTCAATTTAAATTTTCTTTTTCAGAGACATTTTTGAGAATTCTTCCTGATTATCTCTGATAAAGTTGAACTAAAATGATAAAGACGTTGAAATGTTAAGGAAGCTAATCCCTTGACTATGTGTTTCGTTGGTTTTTGGTAAACATTGTATGTAAAATACAGCAGGTCACAAACTTAGAGTAATAAGTAAATGACTTGAAGTTCTAATCCCATGGCTAAGTGAAAGAATAAGCTGAGCATTATTCATTGAGAAAAGAATAAATCTACAAAGATAAGGAAATCTAAACTGGATTTGTTATTTATTATCTTACACATTTTAAAGAGTCTGTGCCTAGCAATGGCTTTCAAAATTCTTTTGAACAGTGGTCACAACACAAGATTATATCTTACATTGTGCTCTGGTGAACACACACACAAATGTATATTTAACTGAAAGAATAGTTTCACAAAACAGCCTTCTGCCCTGCCAATGGGTGATGACACACTGTTTGGAGACTATTTTTATAGAGACAGAAGTGAACCTAATTTTTGAATTAATGTGATCTGAATACCTGGAAATAGATAAACATTAGTACAATGCTGGTTTTTATAAATGTTCCAAATTATAGTTTTTTGTATTTATAATTTTTGACAGTTCCTTATTTGTGTAGTGTCAGGCTAAATGGTGGAAGGGACCTGGAATTTATGTGACCATAAGAAGAAATGTGTGAGTAGAACATCTCTTTTTAAGGCATGCATCACTGTAAGCATTGGAAAATGATGATAGTAATGGCTGAAGGAGACTTGCCGTGGTCAACTTGTCTAACCCTGTGTCAGCAGAGAAAGACAAAGTCCAGGTCTTAGGAAGCTTTTCCCTTTCAGTATAAGAACTCCGTTTCAAGCTTGGCATGGTTAATATTTCTTTGTGTCACTTACTACTTTCTTTTCAGTGTTACCTGAGCCATAGCTGTAGCAGATGCAAGACAGACCGATCCCTCTACTAGACATGAAGTGTTCATTAATAATCCAGAATCACGTCAGATCTGCTGTCATGGCGGTGGCATATACTTCAAGGAACTAACTTTCTTAGAGGAGTCGTGATAAGATCACTCCCGATACATTATTTGATTAGGCTGCATCTGAAAGCAAGGGATATTTTATTATTTTACATTGGAAAGATTAGTATTTAGATTTAAAAAGTAGTTGCAGAAATCTACACAGGTTGTCAGTAATATTGTTAGCCATGTGACCTTATTTTAAGTGATGTCAGCTTTCTTCTTTTAGAACACAGGATGCTTCTGGGCCTGAACTGATACTGCCTGCAAGCATTGAATTCAGGGAAAGTTGTGAGTAATTTCAGATTTCATTGTCAATGAATTATTTCTTGATCCATTTTGCTCCATCTGATTTTCACATTCATTTTTGTTCTTTTTTCCTTTTTTGTTTTTGAAATCTTTACACAGCTGAAGATTCATTTTTATCTGCCATTATAAATTATACTAATAGCTCTACAGTCCACTTTAAGTTGTCCCCTACATATGTATTATATATGGCATGCCGGTATGTATTGTCCAACCAGTACAGACCTGACATCAGCCCTACAGAGCGCACGCATAAAGTCATTGCAGTCGTCAACAAGATGGTGAGCATGATGGAGGGCGTCATCCAGGTACGTTCCAGCCGGCCAGCCGTGCTCCTCTGGTGATTGTGGTTGTAATTGCTAAGCCAGTAAACTCAGCTTCTTTAAGGGCTTCTGATTTGGTTACATGTTTGACTCTAAAGATTTTTTTCTAAAATAGAAGTTATATAAATATTATAGGAAAATATCTAACTTTAAAGAGTTGAAAGGAAATGTAAGCTTTTTTCTGTTTTGTTTTCCCTGTAAACTTCAGCATAAGTAAAGGTAACTGTGTGCGCTAACACAATAATCATGAGAAAGGCCCTTCAGCTTGCAGTAATAGTTGTGAGAAAGTGCTGAGACTGTTGTGGGCTTTTGTAGACTTTTTTCTGTAAATAATTTGTTGAGATGAAATTCATGTAATATTAACCATTTTGAAGTGAGCAGTTCAGTCGCGTTTAGTGCATTCACAGTGTTGTGCAACCACTGCCTCTGTCGGTTCCAAAACATCTCCATCACCTCAGAGTGATACCCCTTAAGTAGTTGTTGGTGTTTCTCTTTTTCCCCGTTCCCTGGTAACACCTTCTTAGACTTTTTAAAAATAGTTATCAAAAGTCACTTGCTCCTGTGTAATGAGCCTAGACGTTGGTAGTAATTGGGCTTTTTGATAGCACATGTATAGGTGTAATGGACATCGTAACATACTTCTCGCCTAAAATGAAATTCCATCATAAACCGATTTTCAAAATTTCAGAAGATAAAGGTGTTTTGTTGGTAGAATGGTTTGGCTCTTTTACGTACTTTCTGTCCCGATCTACAGCTGATAAAATTTTCATAGCAGTTTTTCATCTACAGATAATTTGGAGATTTAATCTTTAAAGTTCTTAAAAGTAAATGTACAGATTTTTTCAGTTTTTCTAAATCACTTGTCAATGTTGTTATTCAACTTAATAAACTCTAATTATATAATGTTAATAACATAGATAGATTGGTTGCTTTTCTCCCGGCAGGATCATTTGAGGGAAACTAAGATCCTTTAGTTCCTTCAGAATTGTTTTCAAAGGCCAGAATTTTTCAAGAAATGTTTCTTTTATGTTTGAGTGATTAGCATGAGTTTGATGGGGTTATGCTTCTTTTACCCAAGTTAGGAAATAGGTAAAAAAGAAAGTCATTTTATTTGGATACCATTTTGTTACTCTCATATCATTATTTTATAAACAAACATGGATTTCCTTTTCAGTTGTCATTCAAAGCCATTGTCTGTCTTCTATCATGTTTGGACTTACTAAACCTGTTTCAAATTGTGAGACACCTATCATAAAACTACCCTTGATAGCCTTTTCCTTATTGATGTGAACTAGTCAGTGAAATCAGCATTATCAAACAAGTCTTTTAAACTTCAGGTTTAGGTTTAGTATCCAATGGGAGGAATCTTAAAGTAGTGGAAAAGAACTATGTAGTGAATAATTTAAATTCTTTTTTCTAAAAAACAAAGAATTTACTCCCATTAATATAGGTAAAAGTTATTCATACACTTTTAAATTCTCAATCTTCTCAGCTTTTATTTTTATTGTTTCTTGGTCTTTCCTGTCTCTTCCATTCCTGTTAATTAATCTAGGGGAATGGACTTTCACCTTGTTAGATACCTTTAAGTAAGTAGTAAGCACACCATATCATTGAAAGATGTTCACAAGTCCTTCCATTGTAAATCTTTTAAAGAGATCAATGTGTTCATGTGTTTTTATTGTAACATCACATTTATTGATAAACTCTAAAAATTCAGTTAGTTATTGTGCCAGTGGTAAGAACATAAAACTAATCCTTTAGGTCGTATACTTCTAAAGGTACTTCAGAACCAAAAATGAAAATGTTATTTTGGGAATAACATAACTAAATGTCGTACCTTCATGTCGTACCTTCATATGAGTGTTTTGATTTTTTTAAACTATCATGATTGTTTACAAGTTTCTTTCTCTCGTTCTGCTTGATTTCCCCTCGTCTGTTTTTCTCCAGGAAGTAGACCAGGTTGACCAGGTAGGACATCTGCTGGGAGCTGATCCTAGCTGTGTTGCTTAGCCAAGTTTCTCATGCTGCTCCCATGTCAAATACAGTAATACAACAGCTGGACTGAACAGCTCGTAACACTCATTCAGCAACTGAGACATGCAGTACTAAAACCCTTTTTGACTGTGCAACCTTTATTGGCATTTCATAATTTCTGCTTAATGCACTTCAGTGTGGATATGAAATGACAAAAGTTCTGTTTCTTCTCTTTATTATTTATCCTTGGTTCCTATTCTTTGGATCTCATCTGAGGTTGCCTGGCCTGCACATGTGGTCGGGAGAGGATGTGATAGATCAGTACTTGATACTGAGTTGCATGGTGTCCAAGCCAGTGACTACAAGTATCAGGGTGGCTGTGGGTAACCATGGATACATGTATGTATACTGCACAGATTACCAGATAATGCAGTCTACAATTTGGTGTTACATTATTTGATATCTCTATTTCTCCACTGATTCCATCTATAAATTGTAGCTAACTGAATTCATATGTCTATGTACATGAATCCTAAGAAATAGTTGCAGTGGTTATTTACTTCCCATTGCTATGTATGCACCCAAATTATTTTGCAAATATCTGGTATCTGTGGTAAATACCTTGGTGAAATGGGAAGGTACTGGTCTATCTTCAGCAGCTTTTCAAGAGCCTTCCTTTATATTTTTATTACTTTTGTTTATTCCCTGTTGCTTATGGAAATGTGTTCTGTCTACAGAAACAGAAGAATATTGCAGGGGCACTTGCCTTCTGGATGGCAAATGCATCTGAACTTCTCAACTTCATTAAGCAAGACCGAGACCTTAGTCGGATCACACTGGATGCTCAAGATGTTTTAGCACATTTGGTTCAAATGGCATTTAAGTAAGGAACACATTTTTGAAGATGGCACTACTCTGTAAATAATTAAGTCATTTATTTTCTTACTCAGTTTTCCAAACTAATTTTAAGATTTATGTTTACCTTGATTGAAGATGAATATCAAGAAGCATACATTTTTGCAAAATTTATTAACTACATATAGTTATATACTTAATATAGTTATACTGAATTCAGTGAGCTATGTTTCAAGATTCCTAAGAGTAAAACTCATTTCTTTTAATGGAAAATATTTTAAAGAGTACAGATTGTTTCCCATGTGGTAACATGTCTGACAGTAGCCGTCTGTCATGCTGAGATTACTGAAATTGTTTATGTCTTTTCAGGTACTTGGTTCACTGCCTTCAGTCAGAACTTAATAATTACATGCCAGCCTTTCTAGATGACCCTGAAGAGAACAGTCTGCAAAGACCAAAAATAGGTTAGGATGTTTTTTGACTCTCTCCCTCTGTCCCTCTCTTCCTTCACATTTAGCATCATTTTAATGCTTAACATATGTAAGGGGAGGTATTTTTAAAATAAATGGGATGTCCTTTTGGGTTTGGCAATCTTTAATAAATTTTAACTACTATTTGTTTTGTTTACAGATAGTTCTCATTTTGGTGTGTTACACTGGCCATATTCTTTAAAAAGTCTCTTAAGGCAAAATTATGATGTTAAGTGTAATTAGTTAATAACTATATGTAGTTTAAGATCATGTCACTGTTTCCTCTTGGAATGAAGTTGATACTTTTAAAGTGATTAAACAGCACTTACTACCATAGGTACCATTATCTGAATTTACTGCATATTCAAAGGGTTCTTCCTGGATGACATTTTGGTCCTCTTGTCCTCTCATCCTGTCTGGGCAGATGATGTGCTGCACACGCTCACAGGAGCCATGTCCTTGCTACGACGCTGCAGAGTCAATGCCGCCCTGACCATCCAGCTCTTCTCGCAGCTTTTCCACTTTATCAATATGTGGCTGTTCAATAGATTAGTGACTGACCCAGATTCAGGGCTGTGCTCCCATTACTGGGGCGCAATTATCCGTCAGCAGCTGGGCCATATTGAAGCCTGGGCTGAGAAGCAGGGGCTGGAGCTGGCTGCAGACTGTCATCTGAGCAGGATCGTGCAGGTGAGTGCTGGTGCCACTCCCCAGCTCGTGTGCTTTATGGTAAAGGCATCTGATCCTTATAATGAGCAAGAGCTTCAATGCAGCAAAACCTCAGTACCCTCTTTTTGGGGTTTTTCATATGTACAAATAGTGAAGTAGTGCTGTGTTAGTACCTGGGCTGCCATAACAAAGTACAGATATTTTTTCACTGTATTAATTGTATGCCATAATTGTTACTGTTAAGTACTTATGCCTGAATAAATTTAAGAAAATGATTGCTTATAGGTACATAAAAATTCAGAGTTAAAAATGGTGACACCAAGCAACCACAGATGGCTTACATGGTTTGTTTTCTGATAATTTAATGTACACAAACTTTGTTTCATGCACAAAGTTATTTAAATATTGTATGAAATTATCTTCAGGCTGTGTGTATAAGGTGTATATGAAACAAATTTCATATTTAGACTTGGGTCCCATTCCCAAAGATATCTCATATATGTCAATCTTCTAAAATTGGAAAAACTCCAAAATCTGAAACACTTCTGGTCCCAAGCATTTCAGGTAAGGGATACTGAACCTGTGTCAAAAACTGAGTGACTTAACAGTTGCTCCACAGCCCTGGAGGCCAGAAGTTGAAATCAGGATGTCAGCAGGGTTGGTTCTTTCTGGGGGCTCTGAGGAAAGGTTCTGTTTCAGGCCTCCCCCCAGCTTCTGGTGGTTTGCACGCAGTTGGCGTTCTTTGGCTTGTAGATGCATCATCCCAGTCCCTGCCGTTGTCTTTGTATGGCATTCTCCTTGTTTGCCTGTCTGTGTCCAAAAGACTGCTTTCTATAAGGACAGCCGACATTGGACCAGCTGATCTTGTTTTAACTTGATGATCCCCTGGAAAGATGCTGCCTTCAAAAAAGATAACACTCTGAGGTACTGAGGGTTAGCCCTGCAAATTTTTAGGAGACACAGTTCGACTCATAAGTGGTAACCAGCAGACTATAAATATCCCTAAAGGGTTCTTTATATTGAGATCAGTAAGGTGTATTTCAGAGCACTTTATAGTGAAAGATGAGTACCAATTCTAAAATGGATGAGAATTAACCCTCAAGAATACAAAGCCAAATCATATCCCAGTGGCTTAACCGGCTCTGAGGAAAGTTTTTAGATACGAAAAACTAGGAGGTGATGTTTTGCAATTAACGAATTGAGTCATCTATAGCTTAAAAACCTGGGACTTTTTTTAGTATCATGTATAATTTTTTTTCTCCATTTTTTAACCTTTTTTTAAAAAAGAGATTTAGTATAGAGGCTAGACAGCTCGTTATGAAAAGTCAGGACAATGAAACTATTCAAACACCGGTAATTGGTCATCTGAATGGTCAAGTAAATATTTTGCTTTTGAAGAGAGTTTTTAAAATGCTTTACGAACATAATTAAATCTAATTATACATGCATGTCATAAAATTAAGAGGGCATCTAAAAAGATGCCCTTTAAAAGATATTGCTTTTAGTTCTATTTAATGTATATAGTTACTGTAAATGGAAGTCTGTTTCTTGAAGTCATTCTGCATTTGAAAGTTAAATTAGCAAGTTATATTTTTGTAAATATTACATAAAGGATAATATTTATAGAATAACTTTACAAGTATGATATTTTGTGTCCTTTATTCTTTTACATAGGCAACAACTTTGCTTACCATGGATAAGTATGCACCTGATGACATTCCAAATATAAACAGCACCTGCTTTAAGTTAAATTCACTACAACTTCAAGCCTTATTACAGAACTATCACTGTGCACCTGATGAGCCTTTTATCCCAACGGTGAGTGGATGTTGCCTCATCGTCACACAGTGCGGGACATGTTTGCACAGGGAAATTTGGATGAAAAAACAAAAGGAAATCTTATTTAATAAGTTGACTTATTTATTCTCATCTTACGAGATCATTTTCATGTTGTTGTCTGAGTTGAGTTCAATGAAAAAACAGAAACTACACTAAGTAGAAAGGGATTTTATTCAGGAAAGTAGGTTCTTGGGAAGTTATCAGAAGGACTAGAAGGGAGGAGGTTAGGAGGCTGCCCAGGACTGTTGAGTTCCAGTGTGCGTAGCCGCAACTGAGTGCTAGAGGGCGGGTTCCTCTGCCACAGGTCACCCCCTTACAGCCTGGCTGAAGTGAGAGGCTTGTCCCATCTCATCTGGAACGGAGCCGGGAGTTTTGGCATGCCTGCCTCTCAATAGGAGGAACAGAGGGTGAGAAATAGTATCTACCACGGTTAGCTATTTTTAAAGAGAAATGCTGTAGACTTAAATATGAGTCATGAGAATTATATACGTGGATGGATGGATTGACCAACATTGAGTTTATGCCAACAAGACATGAACAAAACAGCCCCAAACTAGAAATCACCAAATCAAAAGTATAGCATATACATAAATCATGTCATAGTCATATAAAGAAATATGTGAGAAAGAATGAATTACAGTTACAACAGCTGGGATGAACATTATGACATAATGTGAAAAAAAAGCAGCCCTGTGCAAAGTGCATAGAATACGCTTCCATCTATGTACACTTTAGGAACAATCAAAATCATGCTCTGGTGATAGAAACCTGAAAACCATTTCATTCTTTTTGATGGAGAAGGAGGGGACAGTGAGAGGGAATGGCATGGCTACTCAGGTGACGATGTTCCCTTTCTTGAACAGAAGTGAACCTGGTGGTTGAGCTGGTGTGTTCATTTTATTGATCTGTGCAGTTAGGATTTGTGAACTTTCCTTTATGTGGGTAATATATCAGTGAAACATTTTTAAATAAAAATCACCCATAAACCCACCATTCAGAAATAACCTCTGTATATTGATATATTTCCAAACTGGCAAAAATACTGTATAGATATTTTATTCTGGTTTTTTGTATTTTACATGGTGTGGGCTTTTCCCTATATCATTAAACATTCTATACAAATATAGTTATTAACAACTGAAAATTAAACAATTGTACGAGGAAAAAAATGATTAGAAAAGAAAAACTTGTGATAGAACAATTTCTTTTTATTTAAAGCTACAGGTTACTTAAAATTAATAATAAAAATCTTGGTTCATCTATAGAATGATAATAAAAATCTTGGTTCATCTATAGAATGTGTGCAGCCCAGGGTTGTTGGCTTTAGAAAATGGATGATGGCTGTTCTGCTGGGATCTGTGCTCCCGCCTTAAGCCTGTGTCTGTCTGTGTCCGTTGTCTGTGAGATAAGCGGTGCTGCAGTGATCAGACAGATCAGACAGGCTTGGAATAGTTGTTGGTCATGTGCATCAGACAGTGAGCATCTCTTTTTAATTTTGCATTTGTTTTCCAAACAGGATCTTATAGAAAATGTAGTGGCTGTGGCTGAAAACACTGCTGATGAGCTCGCCCGTAGCGATGGAAGGGAAGTGCAGTTGGAGGAGGATCCTGACCTGCAGCTGCCATTTCTTTTGCCAGAAGATGGTTATTCTTGTGATGTTGTCAGAAACATTCCAAATGGTTTACAAGAATTTTTAGACCCTCTGTGCCAGAGAGGTAAATTAGTCTCCATGCCTGAGTCTGAGCTACTCCCCAGGTTAAAGCGAGCATTTTATTCACCGTCCACCTCATAGGGTAGTGCACTTATGTGGGAGTGCACCCTCATGCTGTCTGGAGAAGTCCGTATTCCGCTGACTTGGAGAAATATTTCATGGTGATGTAAGGTCAGAAGTGTCGAGACAGCGCTAGGGGATGTTTTGTGACCCCGTAGTGAGCATCTGCTCTGCCCACTTGTTGTCATGGTTACATTTTCTGCCTGGGCTGATAACAAGGGACCTTTTTTTGTTCTCCCTTCTTGGTATTTTATAAGCATAGTAGGTTGATTCATTCTTTTAGCACTAAATTGTAAACTTTGTTGGTACCAGCATAGCAATTAAGAGCAACACAAGCTTTGGAAGCAGACTGCCTGCATTCTAAACCCAACTCTGTCACCTATAGGCTGCGCGGCCATTGGCAGGTGACTTTGGCACCTCAGTTTCTTTTCAGTGAGATGGGCATGTTGATAGTACCCAGCTAAGAGATTGTTGGGAGGACTGAATGGGTTCCTGTGGAGCATGCAGAACTCTAGCACAGAGCGAGGGGTGTGAGTGCTGCTGTTGCTGCTGCCGCTGTGGCCACCAGTGCCAGGCTGGCCTGCACCTGTGTGCTGGCGAGACCCAAACTCCAGCATGTCGTGTGCTTTTCTGTGTGAAGAGCTTATAGCCCTGAAAGGTTTGAGTACAGCTGATTTCCTGGATTTTATTATGTCACTTTTACTACATTTTCTTGTGATCTGTACTGATCGAAAACACCACAATTATTTCTGATGTATGAGGTTTTGTATTAGACCAAATTTTAATCCAAGTTTGCCACTTTTTCATAAAGTGGAAAACAGCTCAGATGAGTAGAAAGTTAGACCCAAAGTGTAGGGGTTTGTTTAAACAAATAAAAGTAATAATGATAGAGGTTTTATGCCCATAGGTATATAAATCTGGTGAGTGTGATTTTTAACTTCAGTGAAACATTCACTCCCCACAATAAATACATTTTTATACTTTTCAAGATACCCTCAAAGTTTCTGATAGTTAAAAAAAAAAAAAATCGTTTTACAAAGGCTGCATGTTTAATGAAATGTGTTTGCAAAACAGTTACCTCTGGAGCCTTTCCAAAAGGTGCTCAGGGCTTAGTGCCGTCCTCAGAGAAGCAGAGAGAGGCCAAGGTGAGATGAGGCCGGGGTGAGGTCTTTTAGGAAAGTGTGTGTGAAGGAAGAGGGGTAGGAGCAGAAGGCAGGGAGAGCCTTCAGTCTTGGTACAGGTGCACCTGTGACGAGGTTGGGGAAGGAGGAGGGCTGGGTTTCAGTGCAGGTCTGAGAAATGGAGTGGGCCTGAACTAGCCCCAGAGCATTAGTTCCGTGCTCTGCCATTCCCTGGAAAAAGCCTCATGCCACACACTGGTGGACCCAGAGGCAGCAGCACAGCTTCCAAGCAGCAAGCACTCGGCCACCACAGGACTGCTTAGAAGTATCCTTCCAAGTGTGCTGCATCTCAGCAAATCAGAAACCACAGCCAGTTTTCCTTCCCAAAAACTTCCCCCACACACGTGTTACTTACGGCACTCGTCCTCGGTCTCCTCACTCCACTTTTTCATTTTGTTCTATTGTTCATATTGCCATGGTATCTGAAAACCAGGGTTTGTGGATGGTTCTCTCCTGCCAGGAACTCTTCCTCTATCATATGTGGGATTAATTTAAACTATTGAGCATGACATCATCTTCCAGCCTTACTGCTTCACCTTGAAATACACTATATGTATTGTTAATATTGAACTGTATATTATTAATATCTGTGCTATTACCGTTGTCGCTGCTCTAGTCCTGCTGTTGAACTTACACACTTATTTATTTTCTTAATTCTAATCAGGCATCCTTTCATCTGGAAAACCTCAGTGTCTTCCTAACACTTAACATGCCTCTCCCAGGAGTGATTCTTAGTTACTTGCTTCTATTTTTGCACTGGTCATATTGTGTTTGAAACGTGTGCTGCTATCTGTCCTCCACGTTTAGTGAGGGTGGTTTCTGAGAGCCTGGGCTTGGCCAGCTGCACTTTCTCTGATCCTCAGCACCTCGCATGGGCCCGCTGTATGTTCAGTGCTCAGTAACTAGTTGTTTTTATAATTAATACCTTGCAAATAAGCATGCAAGGTGACTACTAGCATTTTGCAAATCTGTATAGTTTATAGTTTACAAGCAACTGCCAGTTTTGTCACATGTACCATAGGGCAGATCCTCACCAAGTTGGAAATAGTGAGCTCTTGACTTGATGATGGAGTATTTTTTGTGACTTCCCCATAAGCTCTCTTAAATCATTAATTTTAGGACATATGTGATGTTTCCGTGGTCTCGGCATCACTACATTACTTCATATGTGTTAGATGATCATTGTACATGTAGCTTAGTACACAGATGCCTTTAGAAGACTTACAAAGAATCGAGTGTTTTCTTTCATGACATCAGTGTTTTCAATGCTTCACACTCAATTCTTTACAAGCTGATTAAAGAATTACTTTGTGCCCTCAGTATATATTCCTTTGTTCCCTTCATACAATAGAGTTCTGTGAGAGAAGACTGTACAACCAGCCTGGACTCATACCTGGTCTGAGATACATTCCTTAAGCTAATAAAGCCAAATCTCTATTTGTAGTATGGTCCAGAGCTTGTTATGGAAATGCGGCCCTTGAAAAAAATAAGAAAATAATTTATAATTGTTCAGATTTCAAAATCATGTTAAATTAGTGATTCCCTGAAACATGAGAAAGAGAAGCAAGTTGTAGGTTATATTTTCATGAATCTGAATTGAAATAGTGATTTAAAAAATAAAACTAAGTAAAATTACTTTGTATACTTATTTTAACTGAATGTGTTTCTGACATCTCCTTTTTTGCCTACCATAAATAAACTGATTGTCCACAAATAGCAGTCAGAATTTTCTCCTTGTTGAAGCACTGGAGTGGATGAGACTGTCAGCTCCTGCCAGGGAAAACTCACCAGTCCAAGCCATTAGACCAGTTGAGACTGTGGTGAGAAGCTGCGCAGAGTCTGTCACACAGGACACTCTTCATGAATGGTAGCTGCTGATAGTGGGAAGAAGATGGCAGTAGAGAAAATGTACCAAGGATTGTTCAGGGCCCGTGTGATAGATAGGAGTTGGTCAAAAACATTGCTGAGAAACAAAATAGGATTCGACTAAATGAAGAATGGCCTAGTTTGAATTGAAAGGCTTACTTTTACAAAGCATGTCATTTGTCCTTGATGAAAATAACAGATATTCTTGAAAACATTATAAAATGATTCTGAAATTTATTTGTAAGAAATTTAAATTAGTATGAACTTAAAAGGAGATTTGGACAAAGAGTAATGAGGGAGGAGTCCTAGAATTGTTGTAAAAGTTACCCAATAATTTGAATGTACGTAGTTGAACAGAGAGTCTGACGTGCTGGTAGACACCCCATGCTCGTGTTGTTTTCTTACTCCTTCCTTCTTTTCTTTCCCTTTGCTAAGTAGATATTCTGAATGTTATTAAGGACCTCTTAGTGTAGTAGAGTAAACGGTTCTGCAAGGAAGTAATGACGAGGCGATCTGATAATTTGTTATAGGAGTCAGAAAAAAGTTATTTTGGAACACAGAGGAGGGGGAGGCCAATCTTACTTTACTGCTTGGTGCTGAAATACTCTTGGACCAAAACAAAAGGATAATTTTAAATGTCTGGTAATTCAGTTTGCAGAGGGGAGTAAAGGTGTAGAGTAAGAAAAATCAATACTATGTATTGGATATTAAGCAATTGGTAATTAATCTTGCTTCCCTTATCTTGACAAGATGTGCTTTTCCACTTACAATTTGCTTGTTTCCTCCTTAGGATTTTGCAGGTTAATTCCTCACACACGTTCACCAGGTACTTGGACAATATATTTTGAAGGTGCAGATTATGAAAGTCACCTTCTGCGTGAGAACACAGAGCTGGCAAGTATTTTGAGGGTACCATGAAGTGAAATAGATCCTTAGGACTTGAAGATGTGATGCAGATTTGTTTCTTTCTTAACTGGAGATTGGTGTGATAGCAGAGTTTTAAAATCACCATTAAATATTGATATTCAAAAATTTTTAAACCGTGATTTACACATATATTTTTTCCTCCCAAGCCATGTCTCTTACAGTTTTGTCTGTAAGCAGTGGTGCTTTTTGAAATAAAGAACACTTAATACCCATGGTTATACCAGTCTTAATACATATTTTTAAATATATTAATATGATAATCTTAAAATATTTTCTTAAAATTCTTTGGCAGAAATGTTTCATTCTTTTATAGTCAGTTCTGCCTTGTCTTAAATATATATCAAGCTATTTAGTAATATTTTATATCTTTTTGAAAGAGTGGTAAATCTCAAAATTTCCCAGCTTCATACATGTTAAGAACAATTCTACTTTGCTTCATATAGACAGTTTTAAACACAAACAGGAATTTTTTGCGTACTCAAAGTAATTAATTTGAGTTCCTCACATACTTTAGGTTTGAGCATTATATCATGGCCGTCTCCAGAAATTGAATTAATTGTTGATCATTCTTTTATACCAAATAGATGATCACATTGAACTACTGACAAATTGAACATACCCCTAATACTTTTTTTTTTTTTTTGAGACAGAGTCTCGCTCAGTTGCCCAGGATGAAATGGATGAAATGCAGTGACGCGATTTGGCTCATTGCAACCTCTGCCTCCTGGGTTCAAGTGATTCTCCTGCCTCAGCCTCTCAGTAGCTGGGATTACAGGTGCATGCCACCACACTTGGCTAATTTTTTTGAATTTTTAGTAGGGACGGGGATTCACCATGTTGGCCAGCCTGGTCTCGAACCCCTGACCTCAAATGATTCACCTGCCTCAGCCTCCCAAAGTGCTGGGATTATAGGCGTGAGCCACCTCACCCGGCCCCTGATACTTTTTACTGACTTTACTAACTGCTGTTTTTTTAAGTCCCAAATAACAGCAGCAACTTCTGGTTACCCAGTTTTATGGAAAAACAAATACCTTCTAGGTAGACTCACTCATTCCTCCTCTTTCTAGTTTATTCTAAGATTCCTCGGGAGATTTCAGGTTTTTATTTAAAAAAAATAGTAATTCTAATGTCAACTAATTTTATTTTCCTTAAAATAATCTCTCATAAGCTTTAGTTATTTTCCTTCTAAATTAAAAAGCCATATGTATAATTACCACCTCTTGGCAAGGTACCTTCCTGCTTATATATTTAATTATTTAAGTTCCGCCTTCGTGTGTATGGAGTGTTAATTTTCTTCTTGGATTTTGTTTACTCTCTGGCGTATAGGAATGACATGTAAAGAACATGTAACTTCAATGAGTAATTTCACTTTCTCATTCTTTGAGTCTGTCGGGAGCTGTCTTGCCTTATGGGCTGTCGGTTTAGGCTCCTTACCTGGCCAGGTGGGCTTCACTCAATAGCAGCACTCTCTGGGTGCTGCTGCATGAGTCTTGCAGCAGCCTTGGTGTTGCTATTTAAAATAAAATCACTGCTGAGTTTTCACAAGAGACAAAGATGTTAGGTCATCTCTGTTATAACCATTTTTTGCAGTCCTCCCCATAGATAATGTAAAATAATTTTAAATTTCTTCTTTGAAAACACAAAAAGACTGGTAATTTATTTTGAAAGGTAATAAAGTAAAAATTGAATTTTGTCCTTATGATCAGGCTTTCTACCTGATAGTAATGGGGGTTTAATTTTGTTTTGTAAACTAAGTTCTTCAAATCACATTTAAATAGCATTTATGACTAAATTCATCTTTAAGATTTCAGTCAAGAATATTGATTTAGTTTACCAGATTAATACCTGAAGAGTATCTATATTAATTGAAATTTTTTGTTTACTGTTTATCTTCTCACCCTTTTTGTTTCCCCATTTGCTCCAGTGAACATGATTGACTAGCTCATGAGTTGTCTAACCATACAGAAGCACTTCCATTTCAGTCATAAAATAAACCTTTGTTTTCATCCTTTAGGCTCAGCCTCTGAGGAAAGAACCTGAAATAATCACTGTGACCCTAAAAAAGCAGAATGGAATGGGCCTTAGCATTGTTGCAGCAAAGGTAGGCCAATTAGTCATGTGAGAGTTGTTCTCTCCAGTCTTTCAGCATTGAATCAGTAGTTGTCAGAGTGGATTGTGTGGGAGTACTTTACCACCTGTGTATAATGTGCCTGTTCAGTTCTGTTTCTGTGTAGGAGAGGAATGGTGTTACATGAATGAAGCCAGTGTGCTCACTGGGCCCAATTAGTTGAGGGATGATCTCCTACTCTGAGAATGTAGCTAGAGTGATACTTTGAGATTGAGCAGATGGTGCTCAGAAGGAAATAATTTAAAGGCATAGTCAAAACTTGATTTGCACAGTGAGGAGAGAAAGCATTGGTACAGTAGAAAACTGCATCGTGGAAGTGGGGCACAGGTGCATCACCTCATCATAGTGGGCCACTAGACACCTTTCTCAGACTCCAGTGCACGTAAGAACCACTAGGGACCTTGCTACACAAGGGGATTTCTGGTTCTCAGTTCCAGGTGTCCCTTCCACTGAGTCTGGTGTGGAGCTTAGGAAATGGCATTCTTAACCTAGACCTTACATAGTTCTGATAGGTGTTGACTGCTGAACCACCCTCCTGAAACTCTTGGGGTTTGAATCCCTTCACCCGCTAGTTCTGGCAGGCTATTTAAAGCTACACAGATCTTTTCTTTGAGTTAAAGAAATGAGTATTGTGACTTGGCATTACTCACTCATGAGCCTCTTCCAATATGGAATCTCAATTACATTTGCTTAGAATTAATTTTAGCTTTGAATCGTATTGAGATATTTTCCATGAAACAAACGTGTTTTTAGCTAATATTCAATAACTGATGTTTCAGTCAACTTTGCTGATATTTTGCTTAAAAATAACACTTCGGCCACTACAATGTTTATTTTTGTTTCTATCTCTAGGGAATATATGAAAAGCTTGAAAACGTTACATAGCAATGTGTTAGAAGTGCCTTCTGAATTACAGTTAATGTGCCTTGAGAAATATTTTAATTGCTAATAGTCAAAAATTTTAATTTATTTTTCTTTATACCAGAATTTTATCATCCTGAATATTAATTTGGAAATAAACGGACTATAATTTGAAACCCTGCCATTCCCATTGTCTAGAGAGACCTGTGATTTTTAAAAAGCTTTCACTGAAGTGTTTTCTTCCTCAGCTCCTCTAATTTGTGAAGGGTCCGTTTGAAATGAGGCTATGGGCAGGCCATGAGGTCAGCTTTGCAGTGAACAAATGCAGAAGCATGAGAAAAGATGTTGAGGTCCCGGCTTTGAACCGAAGGCTAGATAGTGAGCTGACAGGTGGTCCAACAAGTACACAGCCTCTGCCTGACTGGGCATATTTGCCTCTACTGTCCCATCTTGCAGCGAGGCCTTTTTTATTTTTATGTTTTAAAAGAGGCTGGGTCTTGCTCTGTCACCCAGGCTGGAGTGCAGTGGCACAATCATGCTTTGAACTCCTGGGCTCAAGTGATCCTCCGGCCTCAGCCTCCCAAGTAGCTAGGACTAGAGGAGCATACCACCATGCCTGGCTAATTTAAAAATTTCTTTTAGAGACAGGGTCTCGCTGTGCTGCCCAGGCTGATCTCGATCAAATTCCTGGCCTCAACCAGTCCTCCCACTTCGGCCTCCCAAAGTGCTGACAAAGCTTTTGTATCCTACTTTGCAAGGACTTCCTGGCAGCTCACTCTGCTCATCTTTGTCCCCTAAATCAGGGCAGTTTTAGAACTGGAATTAGATCATGAGGAGTTTGGTATCTTTCTCCCCGTCAAACTGACTCTGTAGCATCTTCACTGTAGTTATCCCCACTCCCAGACACAGTCTCCAGCATATAATAGGCAAAAAATATTTGTTGAAAGATAGCAAATAAGAGCAATTTTTTTTAACCGAGTGGATATTTGATTTGCTATTATATAGGTTTAATCCTGAAATAACAAATTACCAGCTATATTAGCACAACTCTCACTGACTTAGCTATGAGGAAAATTTGTTATCCATAATCTTAGTCATAACGCAAATGCCTACGAAGCAATATGTGATTAAGATCTAGTGCAAGTACCATAAAACTTTACCTTTGTGTATTTTGGAGAAATTAAGAAGATGAATGGGTGTTGTAGCAGTTGTGGAGGACATCTTGGGAGAAGTGGAGTTTCAGCTAATCCTTGGAACAAACATAATTGGAATAAAGGAATAAGGGAGATATATCGTGGGTTGGAGTGAGAGCACAAGCAAGGATAGAAGAAACAAGTCTTGTGTGTGCCATTTTTGGATAAGGTGAGACCTGTGAAATTACTGAGGAGAGCGGAATAAGGAATGCAGTGCTTAATTAGTTTTAAAACTCTTGATTGACAGGATAAGGAGTCTGTGCCTTATCTTGTAGGCACCACAAAGAAATGCAGGATTTAGAACAAAAGAGGAACATGATGAAACTGACATTTTAGGAGGCTTTATCTGGGTCTGGTGTGCAGGATGGATTAGAAGAACCTGGGACAAAAGGTGGGCGTCTGTTCAGTAGTTCATCAGAGGAACCTGAACCCTTTTAGCATATGGGTTGAAGGTGCTGCATGGGGCGTAGTAGGCTGCCTCTCAGAGGCCGAGGCATGTGGGGTTCACCTGTGCAGGCAGAGCGTAGTCCAGGGCCCTTCCCACCTCACCATCCAGAATTTCTGCTTACTCCTGGTAAGGGTCCTGCTCACAGGCCATATTTCCAGGCTGTTGCAGTTTAAGGGACCAGGACTCATTTGGAGATGTAAAAGTGGAAGTATCAGCCATAGAGTTGTGTTTTCTCTTTGCCTACCAGCTGAGTCAATGCCCATTTTCAGGAAAAAATCAGAATCAGAAATTACCCCACCATACTCAGATCTGTGGGCAGAGTTTCTGTTATGTTCATCCTGTAACCTTACTTTAAATGCTCTTCTTACCTGGGGTTTTAGGAGTGTGGAGGTGGAAGTAGGGGGCTTCCACGATCAGTGTCCACCTCTTGCAGTTAAAAAAAGTATCTTGCAGTACAAAACTATTTGTTCCTATAGATTCAGCATTCAGTCTTTCAGAGTTTTTGGTATTCTTTCTCATGATTTCCTCATGTATAAAGGAACCAGCATTACCTTACAGCAGGGAAGAAGGAGCGGAGCTCTGGGTTCACTTGGCACTTTCTCACCCTCTCCTGGGTGGCCTCTGGCCTCTGGTTGTTTGTCTCTGAATTTTGACCTCTGTCTTGCCAGGGTGACAGGGGGCAATTAGGACAACAAGCCAGATTGAAAGTCATACCTGAGCCTCTGTTCAGTTACTGTGGCAATGCAGGCAAGAGGCTAAGGGACAGGGTGCCAGCCCGTGTCAGGTGACAGTCAGATGATGCCCAGATGAAGAGAATCCTCTCACTTCAAGGAGGAGCTCCAGAAGGAAGGTTCTGCCGGTTATGAACCTGGGAGGGAGAGGGGAAGGAGTGCAAAAGGTGTCAGGGAAAGTGCCTCAGCCCAGACACCCAGGCACGGGTGCAGAGCCCTAGGTGTGCTCAACTGTGCCGGAGTCCAGGGAGCCCATGCTGCTTGAATGGGCTCCACCTGGCCTCTGCCCATTTGTACATCCATGCTGCCGCCCACACCTGTCTTTGCTTCTTGTTTTTAGATCCTTGCACTTGGTCACCTCTTCCACCACCAGCCTCTCTTAATCCCTAATCCCCTCTTCTGTGGGGTTGGAAGTCCCTTGAGCTGCTGTGTGTCTTCTTTGTATTTGCTCTTACGCAAGGAAGCCTCAGAAGAAACACAACCTTCTCTCTATATCTTCAGTGGAAAGTAGTTTCATCATAAAAATCACTGACTCTGGAATCTTTGCTATTACAAAAATATTTGTCATTTGTGATGAAAAGTTACATTAGGTATCCGTGTAGCACAATTACTGGCTTCTGTGAGTCTAATGTGATTCAGGAGTCTGCAGGGGCTAGCTTCAGGGTATATTGTAATTTCAAGGCTAGGTCTGTACTTTTACTAGTATTAGAATAAACAATATGAAAGTAGTGGCTAATTGTTAAAATAATACTCATTTCAGAAGAGAATATTAGTGCCTATTGTGTGAAAAGTAGAGTGTACATTTTCACTTTTAAACTTCAAATCTCCAGCGTTTAAAAAAAAAAAAAAAACTTAACAAAAGATACTTAAAAAGATTTGTAGAAAAGACCAGGAAATAACAATGTTAATAGTACTTCTAACTGGGTTGTAGGTTATAGTAATAGAATTGGGGCTTAATGGGGCATAGTAACAGCATAGAAGGTTAGGTACATGCAGTCAAAAAGATGGACCTTCCACCAGCTGAAGCTGGGTTGGGGATGTGTCCGATGTGCATGTCTACACTGCACCTGCAGATTTGTGACTCCTGAATTAAGCATGCCTCCCTCCCCCTCCTCAGGTCACTCACACAGCAAGTCTTCCCTGGTAAGAGGAAGGTGAAGGTAGCTGTCCCCTTATAGCAGGACACTCCAAAAGACAGCCTGAAGAGGTTTTGAGCATTCGCTCTGTTTGACATCTCCGTCTCACTCTCCCATGCATGGCTTTGCTGCCTCCGTGAGAAGTCAGGCAGGAAGAGGTAGAGAGTGGCTGGAAAGGCCCTGCTGTTCCCTTTGCTGGGGACATAGACCTGTGTGTCCCTTTTCTAAAGCGGGGCGTGATCTTCCCTAACATGTAGATGATGTTCACTTTGTTCTTGTTTTTGGTCTTTTCCAATACCTTCCACAGTGAATAATGTGTATAAACTGAAAACTGGAAGAAAAAGAAGGGAGTTCAGATTTAGTTCTAAAATGGTGAACTTGGCCAGGTGCCATGGCTCATGCCTATAATCCCAGCAGTTGGGTTTAGTCTGAGGCAGGAGAATCACTTGAGCCCAGGAGTTCGAGACAGTCCAGGCAGCAAGGTGAGACCCCATTTCTACAAAAAAATGAAAAAGGATGCTGCGTGTGGTGGTGTGCGCCTGTGGTCCAGTTACGCTGGAGGCTGAGGCAGGAGGATAGTTTGAGCTCAGGAGGCTGAGGCTGTGGTGAGCTGTTTTCTCATCATTGCATCCCGGCCCAGGTAACAGAGCAAGACCCTGTCTCATAATAATAGTGATAAAATTCATCAGCTTATAAAATAGATTTAGTGAAACTAAGTGTGGATTTGACGTTCATGGAAGTTATTTTTTACCTAGTGATGAAAGTTTTCTTCTCTTGCCAAGATGTCTGTGATCTTAGTCACTTTATTAGCACCTGCCCCTTGACCACTTGAAGAATGAGACAGACAAATATGAGTGAGGAATTATATGATCGATGGTCATTATCCATGGCTGTTTGCAGAATGTCTAAACTGCGCTCCAGAGTGGAAGTCAGTGCTGAACTTGAAGGATGAGTCGGTGTTAGCGAGGTCAAGGATGGCAGCGGACCCTGTACACAGGCTCAGCCCAGTTTGGGCTGTCAGGGGAAGCCATGTGGGGTGTGTGGAGAAGCAGATAGGACCAGATCATAGAGTACAGTGTCAGCAAGCTTTTTCTGTAAGGGGCCAGACTGTGGAGATTTTCTACTTTGCAGGCCATGTGGAATCTGTTGCCCTGAGTAGTTCTGCTGTCATGGCAGCCACAGGGCAGTTTGTGGCATAGCGTGGCTGTGTTCCAATAAAACTTTATAAAGAAAGGCCTTGTGATGGTGGGTCTGGACAGAGCTGAGGATTTTATTATAGGTGAGATAAGGACCCTTGAGGTTTAAATGAGGCATGATATGATTAGAGTGCAGTTTTTAAAGTTTATTTTTACAATTCTGGAACATGGATTAGAGCCGCTCAGAAGTATAACCAGAAACTAATAAGTAAGTTGTACTAGCTTTCCAGTACAACTGGAGGTTGTACAGGCTTACATTAGGGACGTGGCAGTGGAGATGACGGGATGGTTTGCTGTGTGTGCAGAGGACGAAGGCGTTCTGGAACAGACGCCCCGTGAAGGTAAGCATCTTCTCTTGTCCACTATTGAAGAGTTGTCAGTTTCTGGTTATGGTAGGTACTGATACATATTTGTTGAATGGCAGTTTTTGGATTGGCTTGTGAGTTGCATTAGTGGATGAAAGAGGGAAGTATCCAGATGAATCTTGATTCTGTGTTGAGCAACTGGACACATGGAGGTGTGATTTATGAAGGCAGGAAACTGAAGGGGGCAAGGCATGGTGGCACCAGGAGTCCAGCTTTGAACGTGTCACACTGGAGATGTGGGATGCCTGTTCAGGTGAGTGAATAGATTATCTAGTAGATAGTTGGATAGTGAAGCTCAGAAGGTTAGAACTAGAGATAAAATTTGAATGTCAGCATATAGATGATCTGAAGGAAATAAAGAAAATGGCCTATTAATTGGACAGTGTACCATTTTCAGAAATGAAGCATCTGTTAACGCCTTTTCTTGAAATGAGAGAAATGAATCTAGCAGTTCCGTGGCATACTGGATTACTAAATACAGTCCATTCTTTTCCAGTTTACTTGTAATTTCTGGTACTGGGAAAGTCATCTAATACATACACACTGCTGAGATGACACTGTATAGTTGATAGGTGTGTGGGTCTGCATAAATTATTATAACAGAGTGGACCTATTTTTAAGATTTCAGGGGAGTGTTCTGAGTGCAGGGTAGGGCAGTATACAGGGAAATTTCGCCATTAGCTCTGCCTTGCGTCTTACTGAGCCTGTTGGTGTGGCGGTGTCACGTGGGATTCTGTTCATGTCTGGGCTCCGCAGTCACGCTGCTGCTGTGCATATTCTGCTCCTGCCACTGGCAGCCTTGGAGCATGGAGCACATGGCACTGCCTCTCAAAGTCTTAGTTTCCTTGCCTTTAATGTAGCAGTAATAGTTATAGTTACCTCAGCTCTTCAGAGAGAGAAGCTGTGTCAGGCATGTTGAGCCTGGTATTGGATAATCACCTGCTGTTTGTATTCTTGTTAGTCTCATGAGTGTGTGGTATATGTTTTTTTTCTGCAGAGGGGCCTATAGACTTGTGTGGTTAAATTTTACCCCTAGTCATTTGTGTGCTTTTGTTGTTTTCTATAAGCTGTGTGGTTTTTGTATTTGGCCTGTTCTTTTTTCCTTTTCTAAATTGGTCTATGGCTTAGCTGCTGTAACCCTGAACCATGTTTTGATGTTGAGTTCGCTGACTCGCCTTCCACATGGTGGTTAAGTTTTATGAAATCCAGATGATTTGGAAGCACTGTGGGTATGCAGTTTACTTTTTAAAACATTGCTTTTGGGGACGATCAGCAGGCTACTTCTTGTTCATCTGTGGGACAACATGATGCTTCCTGTTTAATGTGGATTTTAAAATTACAAACAATTCCCTCCTTTTTATTTTTCTAACTCTTTTTAAAGTTTAAAAGTACAAAGTAAACAGCAGTCAGCGTGGACTGGTTACGTAAGAGTCTGAATATTGCGTTGGTTCTAGGTCGTGTTGATAAATGCCATACAGGGTCATAGCATCCAGCGCAGAATGTGGCGATCCCGGTCTTGAAAAACCAGCTGTCTCGGTTGCTGTTGAAAACTGAGAGAATAGACGGTTGATTTTCAGTTCCCGAAGTTGTTGTGGTCCCGGAAATGAAAATGTGGTTCTCTGTTGTTGGAAGAATACAGTCAGTGGTGAGTTTCTTCAGGGGGCAGTTGTTGGTGTTCTTGTGCACACTGTGGTCTTGAAAGAATGCTTTTTCTTTCAGTATAACTTGTTTAAACCTGTCAATAATTAACTTGCTCATGAAGCAACAACCATTTAATGTAGCTTGTAATTACACACTCAGATTTTTTTTGCTATTTTTGTGCTGCAAATTCTTAAGCTTCATAAAAACGTAAGCCTTCTATATGCTTCTTATTTAAGAAAACAGCCATGATATTTCATCCTGCTGGGTATAACATGGTGAAGGTTGCTTTAAATATGATAACTGCCACTATGTAACTTGCTGAAGACATGGACAAGAATATCCATGATGTAACCTATTTTTGGCCCCATTAGGTGGTTTTAACTACAGCCTTTCTCTAAAACCTGTGTTTTTTAAAAGTGAACATAAAAATGACACTTTTAAAAGTACTTAGGATATTTTGCTATTTTATTTAAAAATCAATGGTTAATTAATGCGTTAAGTATGTTCGAGTTTTGCTTTTAGACAATGTACTGATTTAAAATTTTAAAATCTTAAAATCTTAGCTTAAAACACAAGATTCCTATGCCCTAAAAATGAGAGGGTAAGGACTGTTTATTAACATGCCTTCTCACTGTTTAGAGTCAGCTTCTCACATAAACTGTAATTTAGTCCTTTGAAGACTGAGACCTTCTCTTGTGTTCTTCAATGGTCTAATTATGACCACGTGGGAAACACCTAGTCAAACAAGTGAAGTCAGGAAATTCCGGGTTCCTTTTTAAAGTCAGTCCCAGAGTTCCTATTGTGCTTACAGTTTCTTCCATGGAGATGCCAGAAACATCTTTCCACTAAGTTGTATGAAGTGACGCGGTGCTCCTCATGGCTTCTTGTGAATTTGGAAACAATATATTTTTGTGCCAAAAGCAAAATAGTAAATGATATAAAAGAATATTATTTTTACCTAGTTTATAATTTTGGCCTAAGTGCTGATTTCTTGGATTGACTGAAATACTGAATTCAAGTACAACATTAACATAACAGAATAGGAACATAAAATGTTAATCCTCTAGAGAGCCATCATAGAAAATGATGATAATTTGTAGAGTTTGCCTGGATGTAGGATATTGGCTGTGGGGTAACCCAGAGGTTCAAACTGCCCTGGGGTTGCCCCATCTCTCTCAGTGGAATCTAAAGTGATCCAGACCCATCCCCTGCACAGGCCAGGATTCTGGGGAGCTTTGTCAGGAGTGTCAGGGTCGCCTCCAGTGGTCTCTCGTGCCTGAAAATCTGATGAGTCGCACACCACTTTGCGAGGCTGAGAAGAGTGTCTCCGCCCTGGTGAAATTCACACACCCTGCATATGTCGTGTGCGGTCTTTCTGGGTTTATGGGCCTCCTGCATCCCATCTGTGGGGCCACCTTCGTTCCCTTCATTTTATGGAGAGGGAAGAGATGGATGTGGTGTGTTGGGTTTGTATTTTGTACAAAGCATAACCGAAATCCAGAGCTGGAACTACAGCCTTGCTCATAGACACCAAGCTTAGTTACCTTGCTCACAGCGCCAGACCTGCTGGGGGTAACTTACCATGGACTTCCAAGGTTGCTGAATGTAGAATTCATATACAAAGTGAATTTTAGAACTGATTATTTCAAAATTAAGGTAATTCCTACCCAATAAGAGAGATCTTTAGAATGTTTTTAAAACCCAATCCTGGATTTACTTACCCGACTAGAAATAAAGCAATTGAAAAACCCCGAGGAAAGTAGCAAGTGAGCAGAGTGTCGACTGAAGCATGCCTGATGACTGAAAGATTTCTGGGCTCTGAGGTCATTCCAGCCACTTATTGTTCTAAAATCACCAGCCAGAGAACCCAGGCTGGGTTTTCTTACCTGAGAACAATAGGGTTGGATTGATGATTTGGCCAGCATATCTTTCTTCCTCCTGCTTTTTTTTTTTTTTTTTGGATTATGTTTTAATGATGTCTTTATGCTGTTTATCACGTTGTACTCCCACACGCACTCAGGGTTTGCTACTGGAATGTTTGAAGCCTAGGCTCCGCCTGACCGAGCCTCCCTGTGCGTGTGGGGAGACGACCTACACTTCTATAAAACCTCTTCTGAAAAGGTGCAGTAAAAGAATTAGAGAAGACATTTGGGGAGCAGTCTTTTCCTTCTTGCCATTTCTCGTCGGATGCACAAAGCAACTTGTAGGTGCGTGCTCTTTCTCAGTTCTAGGGAAAGTTGAATGTATAGCAACTGAGTTATTTCTGTTTTTTACTATAATTTTTGATAACTTTTTGTTCATTTACTGCCATTCTGTCTTGTAACTCATCCTACAGGTAAATTTCAGATACAGCTTTGGTTCATCCTTTCTTGTCCTCCTTGTCTCTCCTCTCCCTCGTTAGTCCCATCCCCCTCTCAAACCCTCTTCTTTCCTTTTTAATGGAAAGAAAGGCAGTTTCAAGAGGCATTTTAAGATTAAAATGTTAAAAGATCAAACAGGCAGTGATCTTTGTGTTTCCTTTTTGCCTTTTTTTTAAAAAGGATACAAGATCTAAATCTTCTGCCAGTGTGTGCTCCACACTGGGTGTTCTCTAATATGCTGAAATTATGTTGAAGGGCACAAATGCTGAACGTAGCAGTTTGGATGCTGTACTGCAAATGTTCTCCGGGGCCTCCAGACGGGGGAAAGTACATTTAAAAATTTACCTCTGGTGTTTAAGTTTGGTTAATTAAGTTCCAAAATTATACTGAATGAAATTTGTAGTTCCTGATGCCTTTTGAATCTCTAACTGCTTTTCAGAAGACCTCTGCCCCAACTTTTCTTTAAAGGAACTGATTTGTTAAATGAGGAATGAGTAATCCTGAATAATTATGATTATTCTTTTAGTTTTGCAAAGAATAAATGGACTAAAATGCAATAATATCTTTTCAAATACCGTATTTAGGTACCTTTAAGCAAGTAATCCTTAAAACTATTTAGCCTTTCTGGATTTATCTATAATACTGTGTTCTCAATTTTAATGGCTCTTTTGCTTTTCTAATCAGGATGTGTAATGTTAGCATATATACTGTAGTACGGTGTATATACTGTAGTATGGTAAAATCTTGTTTTTGCCATATTATCTGCGTAATTGTAAATGTGTTGCTAGTACCTGTCATTACTCATAACAAACATACAATGAACATCTACATTATTAGTGCAGCGCTGTCCGATAGAAATATATGAGTCACATGGGGAATTTTCAGTTTTCTACTAGCTGTGTTTTTTTAAAAAGTGAAGTTAATTTTAATACCATATTTTATATTATCTAATACATCAGAAATGTTATGTCAACATGTAGTCAGTATAAAAATCATCAATGAGATGGTTCACATTCTTTTTTCCATACTCAGTGTCTGCACTTCCATGTTTCAGTTTGCATGAGCCACATTTTCAGTGCTCTGTCACCACCTGTGGCCTGCCAACTGCCATACTGAACAGTACAAGTGTTTAATACTATTTCACTAGTGTTCTTGGAACTGTTTCTACATTTCTGTGATTGTTTTTGGTTGGTAATTGCATAGCTTATACTTGAATGTTCTACATGCTGATACACAACAGCAAAGAACATAGAGCTTCTAGACCTGGCTGTTCTTTCTTGGTTGGAAAAGAAATAGAATTACCATAAAATGAATTTTAATTGTGTGTGCACCATTGTGGAAAACATTGTGGCAATTCCTCAGGGATCTAGAACTAGAAGTACCATATGACCCAGCCATCCCATTACTGGGTATATGCCCAAAGGATTATAAATCATGCTGCTATAAAGACACATGCACAGGTATGTTTATTGCAGCACTATTCACAATAGCAAAGACTTGGAGTCAACCCAAATGTCCATCAGTGACAGACTGGATTAAGAAAATGTGGCACATATACACCATGGATATATGTACTATGCAGCCATAAAAAAGGATGAGTTCGTGTCCTTTGTAGGGACATGGATGCAGCTGGAAACCATCGTTCTCAGCAAACTATCGCAAGAACAGAAAACCAAACATCGCATGTTCTCACTCATAGGTGGGAATTGAACAATGAGATCATTTGGACACAGGAAGGGGAACATCATGCACTGGGGCCTGTTGTGGGGAGGGGGGAGGGAGAGCATTAGGAGATATACCTAATGTAAATGACGTGTTAATGGGTGCAGCACACCAACATGGCACATGTATACATATGTAACAAACCTGCACGTTGTGCACATGTACCCTAGAACTTAAAGTATAATAATAAAAAAAAAATAAAGACACTAATTATTTTAATAAATTTTGAGTTTAGCCTTAATAGACTACATAGATTGTGCGTTATTGTTTAGAAATAAAACCTAAATTAAGTGGTTTAATATTTCTGAAATTAATAAATTGTTTCATACAGTTCTTTTTAACCATAGGCAGTACAGTTCATAAAGTGGGGTAGGTAGTGAGAGCTCCATAATGTTAAAGGATTGTTATGGCTCAACAGATGACAGTTTGCTGAGGCATCTGACCAGCAGCTGAGGCAGGGATGCAGCAGAGCTTCTTTACTCTGCTCTTCCCCCAGTCAGGATGCACATTCCAGGCCTGCACTGCCATGGCCAGATTGAGAAACCTTGGACAAGTGGACACCTTGTAGCTGGACAGAGATTGTGGTGGTTCGGGTTGAAGGTAATTGCCCATATTGATGTGATACAAATAGTCAGACATTTCCTAGAGTTCTTTCATCTCTGGGTAGTCATCTCTAATTTTGTTTTGCTAAGATAATTACCAGTAGAACTGTAATTTCTCCATACAGCAGTTGTAGTTAGAATTTTTATGACCAGTTTATGACTGTGAGCTGCACCTGAAGTAGAAGTAGGATCCAAATAACCAGAGGTGATAGGAGGGAAGGGCATGTGGACGGGGCCAGTGGGTCTGCGGGAAAGGAGTGTGTGCAGAAGGTGCAGAGTCAGTGGACGGGGAATGTGTCCGCGGGAACGTTTGTGACGCAGAGCAGTCCGTGAAGTGGCGGCCCAAATGCCAACCGAAGTGTGGACGCCTCTTACACTATCCAGATCCATATTCTTTACTTGCACATTGTTTTGTCTTCCTGTGTCTAAGAGTGTTTTCAAAATACATTTCATGATGCATTGTCTTGACTTTTAATCAAATTCCATTTTTATGACCAACCTTGAATAGACCTTTTAGATTTTCATGAGTGTTTTGAATTGAGGTCTCTAATAATCATGAATGCTTTTTAAAAATTTTTTGTAGAGACAGGATCTCACCATGTTGCCCAGGCTGGTCGTGAACTCCTGGCTTCAAGCAGTCCTCCCACCACAGCCTCCCAAAGTGTTGGGATGACTGCCACCATGCCTGGCTCTATCATGAATGCTTATTTCCTTAAATGAAAACCTCTTTTTGTGACAAACAGATATATTTATAAATTCAGTTTACTTGGAATTAAAAGAAGTGGTTATTACTTAGAATTCAGATACATTCTGAATATATAAGAAAATAGAATGTATCTTACTTGTGTCTTTCCTGACAGTCATGAATTTGAGTTCCCTTCCTAAAAGGGCACATTGGGTGCCACAGCCTGAAGTACTTTTGTATCTATCTTTCTAAACTAGTAATTTTACAAAGTTTTATTGCTAACCCATATGTAATGGGCATATCAGTTGCTTCTTAACTTAGTGTTCATTCTGTAAAATTACAGACCTCCTCATCTTAGGTTTTTAAAATAGGAAATTGACCAAATTTCTTATTGATCAATGTTAGTAAACTGTAAGTCAATCTAATTGAGAAGCTCTTCTGGAAGGGATAGAGCTCCTTATATTCAAGAAGCTTCTAATGGAGTTGGAGGAAGGAGCCATTTGCAGAGGTAGCTGTAATGCAGGACACAATGACTCACTGCTCAAAGAGAACAAAGAAAGTCCAATGTGATGAGAACATAAGTGAAGAAGAGATGATATCTTCCCTGACACTGGGAAGGTGAGTGGGCTGGCAGGTGAGTCTCGGAGGTGAATGATGGAGAGCATTTGGGCATATACCTTGCATCAGAAAGACAGTTGGTGTAGAGAGAACATCAACCAAGTCATGAACATGAGTCAGATAGAATGGGAGGAGGTGAGGGGTGATTTGGGTGGAGAATGACAAGAGAGGTTCATGGACCCGTGAATACCTCATGCAGGAAGCTACTGTGAATTTTTACAGTAGCTGGCAGTTACAAGAGTCTGGTCAGGATAGTGTGAGCTGAGCTGTGCTTCAGGAAACATGATTGGACGTAGGGAGACCAGAAGATCAGTCATGAGGAGAGCTTCCTCATTTTGCCAGAATTGGTCTGAAATTTATGATGTAAACTTCAGCCTATTTAAATATAGGTAGTGCAGTCAAATATCAGTAGTACATGATCAGTTTTGCTTCGGGATTTAAATTTAGGCATTAAATTTCACATTGCATATAGTATCCTAAATTACCTACCTTAAAATGGTAGAGGATTTTGGTTTCTTGAAATGCCATGTGCCGTTCATATGGAGTCCACATGTTCAGCTTGCACGTTGGCTGTCTGCTTGTGGAGGGTGGCTAGGATGGAAAAGAGCCTAATGGTTGCCCTCAGGTATGTGATTACTGCTCTGAATGAAGGGGTTGAAACATGGAGTAACAGGTGCCACGAAACTGAAATTTATTGTGAAATTGGAACAAAGACATCTGCCAAAAATGAAAATTAGGAGTGGCAGAAGAGCTGACTGGCAGGCAGCTCCAACTGTATATGCAGGGTCTTGGGTTGTAGGAAGAAATGAAATAGTCCTGTTCTCATTTTCTGATACTATTCTATTTTATGATTTTAAGAACAGTTTTGTTATTACAGTTTGTCTAAGTAATTGCCATTTTTTGGTCTGTATTGTGATCATGTAAAGCATATCAGAAATGGAGGAAGGAGGCTTGATATATTGTTTTAAAATATATATTTGATATTTCCTTGTTTATAATAGTGTTACTAAAAATGCTGTATTACTAGTATTATTGCTAAACATTTTTCTTGTCAGAGATGATAATAATTGGTTATCTTAGTAAAAGGATGATTTTTACTCTTTACAAGGTCAGTATTACATTAACCAGAAGATAATGCCATGTGAAAATGTGAGGTGCCCATTCTCACTGACAGTTGGCATTCCGACATTCAGTAATCATTGCTTTTCTGTAGTCAGGTAGAAAGCAGAGGAAAAAATAAGTAGTGCTTGTAGAACTTTTTAAAAACCTGACCCAGGGTACCAGCTGGAAGGGAATAGGCATGCATCATTTTCAGGAAAAGAAAAAGAAGGACTTCCAGCGCTCCAACTAGAATTGTTAGTGAATGACCACAGATAAACTCTGCTGAGGAATAGAAGCAGCTCCCAAATGGCAAGGGTGTTTGTCTGTTTTGTTCATTGATATGTGCATGGAGCTTAGGACCATACAGGCGCTCGGTGGATATTTGTTCAGTGAATGAAATTGTCATTTAAACAGCCAAGCTATAGAATTAAGGTTATTCATGAATCACATAAAATTATTAAATGTGTAAAAAAATTCGGTTAATTAGATTATGAGGGATTACCTGATTTCACAAATAGGGGTGGTCGGGGGGTGCCATGTCTTAGAAGTATTTTTCCGTAGTGTGTCTTAGGTCCCTAGATTCAAGGAAACCCAGCATTGTCACAGATAATAGTGAGGCAAAGAGCATATTTATTATTCTTTTGCTAAGTGATATGCTAAAATTCAGAAAGTTGCCCTTTATTGAGTGCCTGCTGTATATTTTATCTTTTATTTTTGAAATTGTAAATTTACAAAAAGCTCAGTCTTTGCCAACTATCCCAATCATGCTTTTTATGGCAAAAGGATCCGTTCAAGGACCACAGGTTATATTTGGCTGTTGTGGTTTGTGGACTGTGCTGAATGATTTCTAGAGGGAGGTAGCAAGTGGGCCGTGAGGCATCTGGGACTGGGCTGGAGACTTGCATTGAGGTGAGAGTGGAAACCATCCACAGGAGAGATGTGTGAATAGACACAGAGGGATATCGAGGTGAACAGATGGAAAATTCAGATCAAAAGCTACAAAGGGAGAATATTTGATTTTGCTTTCTGTAGAACTTTTATAAACTTAGTTCCCAGATAATGTAACCACATGAAATTTGAAGTGTACTGCTTTCCAAAATGGAATTGCTTTGTTAAATTAAGAAATATTATACTGTTTTTAAAATGAGATATGTATGGATGGTTTTATGCTTACAAAATTTGACCTGCTACAGGCGTTTTGTTTTGTTTTGTTTTGTTTTGTTTTGTTTTTCCCTAAAGGGAGTCAGGATCAACAGTACTGGCCAGTCAGGCTGTCTTCTGTAAACTTAACTTGTTAACTAAAGGAGACAAATGTAAGTGGTTTCCAAGTGAAAATTACATAGTTCCAGGATGTTACAGAGAATCTGTTTTAATTAAATCATTTGTGTATTTTTACTCTTACCATACAGTGCCTCGCAGTGATTGAAATGGATTTGTATTTGCCTTCAATCGTTGTGACCTAAGGAATTATTCTCAGTTGTATAATATTGTCCATAATATCTAAGTAAGATTTCATGCATAGGACTGCTTTCTTTGATAGTTGCAATAAATTACCCAAAATTTTTATTGTTATAGGGTTAAGTTTAGTATAGTCATGATATCCAAGTAGAATATTGGTGATTCTGAAAGTAATTGTATATAATACTTAAGTCTATCTAACAGAATTTTATTCTTTCATAATATATCAATTCTATGTGAATGGGGTCTTGTTGCTTTGATATTTATTTACGGTTACAGTACCTGAGTTATAATACTGATTATTTTCTGTATGATTTTCTCTTACTAAGTTCCTCTTACTGTTAGCCACAGAAGTTTTTTTATCGTTTAAAATCCTAAACTATATGTATGAAAAGAACAAGGGTATAAGGGAGGATATAGGTAAATGGTGAAATGTAAAAATACTGTACCAAGTTGCTTTTTTTATTAAAATGATTAATAGTATATATCATGCAAGTAGTTCTTAGTTCACTTACACTTGTGGCTGTTCAGAACTATTCTTAAATTAACTTCAGGATTCCAAGTCTCTATTTTAGTCTCATCATTAGCTGATGCATGAATAACTGATTTTTCATAATTCTGATTTTCATGTAAAAATGAGAACCAGGACTTTGTTGCAGTTACCTATGTACATGTTGGGTGGTTTTATTTTTGTTTTACTTTCCTGCATAGTGCATTTCTTACAGTATATTTTCAGTGCAGTGTTTTTGCCTTGTTTTTGCAATAGGGTGCTGGTCAAGATAAACTAGGAATCTATGTGAAGTCGGTTGTGAAAGGAGGTGCTGCAGATGTGGTCAGTATCATTTTGAAAGAAGTAAATTTTCAGTGTGTCATATGTTCAGCAAATGATGTGAGAGATTCTGCTGATACTTTTAGTTATGTAACACTACACAGTGTTTGTTGGAAGAAGAAACAGGGTATCTACTCATTATTACCTTTTCTTCCTCCATCTCTCTGCTCTCCACCCCTAATCCATGCACACACCTGTGGATTTGCCTAGGATGGACGTCTAGCTGCAGGTGATCAACTCCTCAGCGTGGATGGACGAAGTCTGGTTGGACTCTCTCAGGAAAGGTATCATTGGTTTATTTGCTTGAAGCTTAGTATTAGCATTTTTAGGTGATTTTTGCATTAAATATTGAAATTGGAAGATGAAAACTATGCTAAAACATGCTCATACTACTCTTTACCTTTTTTAGTGTACATGACATTTCACTTATCAAATTATAGATATATATTTTAATCTAGTACAGTTTCTTTGAAACTTGAAACATACTCTTAACACTTCTTCAAATTTCTGAATATAACAGGAGATGTGTTACTATTCTTAATATAACAGGAGATGTGTTTGCCTATTTTCATAGTCAGTTTTAAAAGGAGAAAATGGGTAGTGAGTAAGCTGTCTGAAAGTCAGAACCATAAAAAATAAAAAAAAATTAAAATTAAAATTAAAAATAAAGAAAAAGTCAGAACCATTACTCAAAATAATAGATGAGGCTGTGGAACATGATTTTCAGTTGCTGTGATCACAGCTATTCATGACAGAGCAGGCACTGCGTTTTCGTTTTTCTTACATGTGTAATCTTCTTCTCCTAGGGCAGCAGAACTCATGACAAGAACAAGCTCTGTGGTGACACTGGAAGTAGCAAAGCAGGGTGCCATCTACCACGGTCTGGCCACCCTTCTCAATCAGCCATCCCCCATGATGCAGAGAAGTAAGGACCAGCAGGGAGACAGTGGCCAACTGTCAAACAGTGTTCTACAGTCATGGCCTCTTTGAATAGTCACAAAACCCCATGGAGGAGGTAGTGGTGTTACTATTGCCCTGGTTTTAAAAATAAAGAAATTGAGAATGCGAGCGCTTCAGCACAGTGCCTGGGATTCCCATGTGAGCCTTGTGACCTTGGAACCCACACTGTGAGTCACCAGGTCCCCTCCCTGTCACCAGGATTCCCCACAGGGCTTCACCCCCACAGGGCTGGTTGACTGCTGGTGAGCTTCTGTAGGGCCAGCACATGGTAGGTGCTCAGTAGAGAATGAATGTGACATGTTAAGGATGAACTGGGAAAAAAACTAGAGAATGAATGAACGGATTTTCAGTTTTGATAGGCAGACTCAGGATTTAAAGTGTTTCAGTTCTTCACTGAAGAAATAGGCATTTATTTGTATATGTGTAGTTACCTTAGTCCTGCATTTGCTGAGATATGGCATGATGATCTCATTCTGTATACAGTCATGCATCACCTGGCAAGAGGGGTCTATTCTGAAAAATTCATCCTTAGTTTATCTCATCATTGTGCACACATCACAGTGTACTACACAGACCTAGATGGTGTAGCCTGTTGCTCCTAGGCTGTAGACCTGCACAGCATGTCACCCAACTGAATACTGCAGGCCATTGTAATTCAGTGAGAACATAGCTCAACATAGAAAAACTACAGTTAAAAAAAAGGTGTAAAAGAGTAACGATGCTAGACCCGTCAAAGGCCACTTCTCCTGAGTGGGGCTTGTAGGATGGAAGTTGCTCTGGGTGCGTCTGCGAGTGAGTGGTGAGTGAATGTGAAGGCCCAGGACATGGCCACAACTACTGTAGACTTTATAAACACTGTACACTTAAGCTACACTAAATTTACAAAAATACATAGTTATTTCTTTAATAATACATTAACCTTCTCTTGCTCTTAACTTTTTTACTATATAAAATTTTAAATTAAAAAAAAACTTCTGACTCTTTTGTGATAACACCTAGCTTAAAACATAAGCATGTTGTACAGCTGTACAAAGTATTTTCTTTCTATACTTACTCTGTAAGTGATTTTTAAATTTTTTTTAAAATTTATCTTTTCATCTTTTTGGTTAAAATCTCGTACAGAAGCACACACATTAGCTTCAGCCTGCACAGGGTCAGGATCATCAGTGTCACTGTCTTCTGCCTCCACATCTGGTTCCACGGGAAGGTCTTCGGGGCAGTGACATGCCATGGAGCCATCACCTCCAGTGGTGACGATGCCGTTTTCTGGAAGGCTTCCTGCTGGACCTGCCTGGGGCTACTTGACCATTAACTCTTTTTATAAGTAAAGGGAGCACACTCTAAAATAACAGTAAAAAGTATAGTCTAGTAAAATATATAAACCAGCAACCCAGTTGCATATTACATTATCAAGTATTATATACCATGTATAATTGTATGAGCTATACTCGTATACAGCTAGTAGTACAGTCTGGCATGACCATAAACACGAGGAATCATTGTACTACAACTTTACACTGGCTAAGATCATTAGAAGATAGAGATTTTTCAGCTCCGTTATAATCTTAGATGACCACTGTCATGGATGTGGTTCATCATTGACCAAAATGGGCTTATTTGGTGCATGACTGTAATTCACTTAAAAATCTTTTATTTAAATAATTTATTTTTTGGAACTGTGGTTTTATAGCTACATCAAAAAGAATCTCAGGATAAAATCAATACAAATTTAGGGCTTTTAATTAGTTCAGACACAATAGGAGAAAACCATTTTGATTCATAGCACACCTTGTTAAATGTATACATAGACTTCTAAATATGGCCTTTATGGCTTTCTCCTCCGTAAGGCAGGATTCTAGAAACCTCACAACCCAGAACCTCAAGTTGGTACCTAATAGTAACAAATCACAGCCACAGCCAAGGTGTCAGAGAACCTGACCTGCTGCTTATTGAAGCAAACACACACCACCCAAGGGGCATCTCAGCAAAACCTAGTGTGGTATTGTCTGCCTTGCTCAGCATGTTTTTTACTTTTTGTGTAACATAGAGCCTAACATCTTGGTCGTCTAATTTCTTAGTTTGTGGTCATTTAAAAGAAGCAAACTAGAATGTGAGTTAGAAGCCACACAGAGGGAAGCTGTGAACAGGAGATGATAAACCAGGGTGAGCAAGCACAAAGGAGGAGAACTAACAGAAGCGGCGGCCGTCAGGAGCAGAAGGCTCATGTCACATGATGGCTGCTCAGAACGGTGACACTGGGCGATTAAAAGTTCAGATCTTTTTCTGTGAAGTCAGGAAAGCATATTTATCTTTATTTAGTTTTTTTTAAAAAAAGATACTTTAAAAATGGTTAGATTTGTTGTTTAAAACAGTGAAGTTTCAGTTAACGAGAAAATAAACTTTGAAAGTGTTCATCTTCCCATCATTACCAATTAAGTAAAAATATTTTATTTATTCTTAGTATATTTACTTAAAAGCTGTTTTATGATTCTGTAGGAAGAATTGACCTTTATAGGGAAAACCACCTTATTTCTTATGCTAAGAACAATTCTTACGGAATTTTAATGATAATCAGGGTGTTGAAAATAAAATCTTAAGAGATACTGAATATGCTTTGATTCCAGTTTCAGATCGTCGTGGCTCAGGCAAACCCCGACCAAAGAGTGAAGGCTTTGAACTCTATAATAATTCCGCTCAAAATGGGTCTCCTGAGAGTCCTCAGCTGCCTTGGGCAGAATATAGTGAACCAAAGAAATTGCCCGGTGATGACAGACTGACGAAAAATAGAGCTGATCACCGTTCCAGCCCCAACGTAGCAAGTAAGAGTGACACTTTTTTGCTTCCTAAGTACACTCATGGTCACAGTCTGAAGTGAGAGGAGGCACTTTGTGGTTTGTTAATTATTAAAATTATTCTTTGCAAACATTGGCTAACTATGATATGGTTTTCATAAGGGATATCATTAAGTAACATTTCTCTAACAAAAACTAAGATTGAAAAACTTTAGATTCAGTTGATCCCATAAGCAAACGCATTAATAGCATCTCTATTTGGGGTTGGTAAATTACCAAGAGAAACTAAAATATTTTTTACTTTTTTTTTTTTTTTTTTTGAGACGGAGTCTCGCTCTGTCCCCCAGGCTGGAGTGTAGTGGCCGGATCTCAGCTCACTGCAAGCTCCGCCTCCCGGGTTCACACCATTCTCCTGCCTCAGCCTCCCGGGTAGCTGGGACTACAGGCGCCCGCCACCTCGCCCGGCTAGTTTTTTGTATTTTTTAGTAGAGACGGGGTTTCACCGTGTTAGCCAGGCTGGTCTTGATCTCCTGACCTCGTGATCCGCCCGTCTCGGCCTCCCAAAGTGCTGGGATTACAGGCTTGAGCCACCGCGCCCGGCCTTTTTTACATTTTTAAAGAGTTGTTAACAAAGAGAAGAAGAAATAATAGAAAGATACTCAGCAGGAGACAAAGGCTCACAAAGCCTAAAGTATTTACTTTCTGGCCTGTTACCAAAAATGTTTACCAGTCCCTGGCCTGATACACAGAGCTACAAAGTTTTTTTTGTAGCTCTGGGCTGTGATGATTTGAAAGATGGACATGGATATGACAAGACCTGATTTCTCATCTGCCTTGGTTTTTTTTTTTCGTCTCTATGCTAGATAACTCACTGGCAGAATGAAGATGAATGAGGTCTTTAAGGAAATTTTATGTTATATATAGGTTGTTTATTTAATATTAAACTTTTTTTTTCCCCCCGACTTGAACAGATCAGCCTCCTAGTCCTGGAGGGAAAAGTGCATATGCCTCTGGAACAGCAGCGAAGATAACATCTGTCTCTACTGGAAACCTCTGCACTGAGGTCTGATTGATAAGCAAAAGGCTTCTACTGCACTTCCACACTTAGGGTTCCCTTGGGACATCTCAGTTATCCAGTACAATTTTTACTCTGAATTAGCATTGATTATAATTTCTAAATTTGCAGTGTTTTATCTTTTGATTTTTAATATACTAGTCAGGTAAATCAGTTTTAAATTAGTAAGTCTGGGCAAAATGAAATGTTATTTATTCTCAGTATGGATAAAACATTTTTTAATGCAGTATTTAACATATATACTATTTTTAAAATTTTAAAACAGATCAATGAAAATCAAGTTAGTCTGTATGGTTGTAAAAAGCTCACTTTTCTTTGTTCTTCACATTTTACAGGAGCAGACGCCTCCGCCTAGACCTGAAGCCTACCCCATCCCCACTCAGACGTACACCAGAGAGTATTTTACCTTCCCAGCTTCCAAATCCCAGGATCGGATGGCTCCTCCTCAGAACCAGTGGCCAAATTATGAGGAAAAGCCACATATGCACACAGATAGTAATCACTCCAGTATTGCAATTCAGGTTAGAAATCAAAGATTCCACACACTTCTCACCTCTCAAGGAGTAAACACTGAGTTCTGAGACACGATTAATATTTTCTATAGAACAGCATTGTTGGCCTTTTGTTTTTTCCTTAATGGTTTTGTAGTTAAGTTTGAGGAAAAAGGAGATAGGATAGAATACTTAATAAGAACAAGGATTATTCTCTGATGTTTGATTAACAAAATGTTAGGAATATAAGGCCTTATAATTTTTAAGACAAAGTTCACTGATTCTAGAAGTGAGAAATTAGAACTCACGTGGTATATTTTGCACTCTATCAGTCCCTGCCCTGCCTGTGGGAGCTCATGGTGTGGCAGGGAAATGAGACAGACACATCAGACCCAGCATGGTCAGTACTGTGGGAGAAGAGGCCGCAGCAGGGGATGGAGCTTCTCAGTCTCAAACGAGAACCTGGGCACAGCCATATGCACGGAAGGGCCTTCCAGGAGGAGGGAAAGGCACAGAGATGTGTAGTAGTTCAGCAGGAACCCTGAGTGGAGGTGAAGGAGGTGGCGAGATCTAAGGCAGTGAAGATAGGTGGGGCCAGACAGAAGGGCTTGACATGACGGCTAAGGAATTTGGATTTTTGTCCACATTAGTAGATGGGAGATGCCAATCTGAGTAGTTAAGCTCGGAACGTTATCAAATGTGGTTTTCTTTTTAGAAAGATAACTGTATGGTGAAAGATTGGGAGAAAAAATTAAAGATATACTTAAAAAGAGGTGCAGTCTAGATCTTTGTAACAAATACATGCTCTGGATCGCAAATGCTCTGGGAATTCTGAAGATCAGCCTTCTTAGAGTGGTGGAAAAGACTAATTCAGAGTTGAGATGGGATTTGAGCTGAGCCTTGAAGAATGAGAACAGTAGGCAGAGGAGAGAGGATTGCACTGAGATAGACGCTGTGATACACATGAGGAGGAGCCTGTTTTCTGAGGAAAGAAAATGCTTCTCAGGCCACAGATACTGGCCGTCAGGAGATTTCATCTTGGCCTTTTGTCTGGTGTGCTGGTCCATCCTGCTGTTCTCCTAGGTGGGCCTGATCACCTGCAACGGCCCAGTCTTGGGAGTTTTGGACACACTCTGTCACCAAAAGCTGGAGTTCTCTGGGAGGAGGTGTCTTTCTCCAAATTTCTCTTTAAAAATTGAGTAATTTTGTGCCCTAGTTCTTCTAGTATTTTTTGTTAGGACTCAGTAGAATCTGCTTCCCATACGTCAAGACAATCCAATTTGTAGTGCATACATTGAATCCCATTTTTATGCACAGTATTTCCTGTTCTGTGGGACTGGCATTACGTCTTCACATTTATAGTATACAGCTGCTACTTGTTTCTACCTCACAACATGGGTAAACAATACCTAGAGGAGAGAATTGAGGAACTGTGCGGCAGGCCAGAGTGTGGAATGAAAAGTTATGATGGGGTTTAAGCGGGGAGGTGGAGAGTGCAAGCCAGCAGCCAGGGCCAGTGCAAAGTCTTAAGGGAGCAGAGAAGCGACTCAGGTCAGCTCTTCCAGCAGCAGGGAGTGGCGGTAGGTGCACAGTCTCTGTTTTTATGTAGTCCATAGATTTCGTACCCAGTAATGAGACTCTCTATGTACTAAGTAAAGCTCTAGCAAAACGTTGGGAGTAAATGTTCGGTTTTTCTGTGAGACTACTGGTTTTTGAAGTGATACTTCATCTTTTTTGTTGGTTTGCTTTTTAAGAAAAAGGAAATAATTTGTTTTCCCGATTTACATCTTTAATTTGTGTTCATTAACAGGGCAGGAAAAAGATGTTTGATTCAGACCTCATAGTGATCATGTTTATCTGAGTAGACTCCTTTCAGATGTGCCATTTCTCAGATTTTAGACTAGCCCTTTGCAAAAAGTGTACTCACTTCTTTTTCTCTCTGTGTGTTTGTGTGTCTCATTTCTGTCGCTCTCACACACACATACACACACCCCTACCTTTGTGTTCAACAAATTTATACCAGTACACTTTAGACCTTTCTGATATTGGAGCGGATGTATCTCAGATGTGTAGGACATGTCCTTGCATTACTATGCACAGCTCTGCCACAGAGCCCAGAAAGCCATTCCTTAGCTTGTAAAATGCAGAAAGTCACGGATGGTTAAATGTTTAAGATATAATAATTACTCGTAATAGTAATTAGAGAAATACCTGTTGTTGATTTTTACATATTATGAATAAACACACTCATTGCTTTGAAGTCCAAGTCGCATGTCTGGTCCCTGCGCTGGAGATGGTGCAGGGCACTGCAGGAGGGTGAGGAGGATGAGGATGGGCACTGGCACCAAAGGGCCTCAATGCAGAGAGAAAGCGCAGCTTTTCCTTTTTAATTTTAGTTGAGACAGAGACTGTGTTATCCAGGCTGGTCTCAAACTCCTGGGCTCAAGCAATCCACCCACCTCAGCCTCCCAAAGTGCTGGGATTGTAGGCCTGAGCCACCACGCTTGGCTGCTTTTCTCTTTACACAGATAAATTCACTGTTATTCCACGTTAGCCAATGAGCCTTGCAGGGCAGTCTCAGTCTCTTTCTGTACACTCATTTAACAGTTTTTCGTCTGTCTGAAGATAAAATGTCTGTGGATATTTGGTAATTTCTAGTAAATGGCTGAAATATAATAGTTCTTTTTCTTTTTCCAGCGTGTTACACGTTCCCAAGAAGAACTTCGAGAAGATAAAGCTTACCAACTTGAGCGGCATCGAATAGAGGCAGCTATGGACAGAAAGTCTGATAGTGATATGTGGATAAATCAGAGCTCCTCATTGGACTCCAGTACATCTAGCCAAGAGCACCTGAACCATTCCTCTAAGTCGGTCACCCCTGCTTCCACACTGACCAAAAGTGGCCCTGGCCGTTGGAAAACACCAGCAGCAATACCGGCCACCCCTGTGGCCGTCTCCCAGCCAATCCGAACAGACCTGCCTCCGCCACCCCCGCCACCTCCCGTCCACTACGCCGGTGATTTCGATGGAATGTCCATGGATTTGCCTCTCCCACCACCCCCTTCCACCAACCAGATAGGACTACCCTCTGCGCAGGTGGCTGCTGCCGAACGGAAAAAGAGAGAGGAACATCAGCGTTGGTATGAGAAGGAGAAGGCCCGCCTGGAGGAGGAGCGGGAGAGGAAGCGGAGAGAGCAGGAGAGGAAGTTGGGCCAGATGCGCACTCAGTCCCTAAACCCTGCTCCGTTTTCTCCCCTGACCACACAGCAGATGAAGCCCGAAAAGCCTTCCACACTCCAGCGGCCCCAGGAAACAGTCATTCGGGAGCTACAGCCTCAGCAGCAGCCCCGCACGATCGAGCGCAGGGACTTGCAGTACATCACAGTCAGCAAAGAGGAGCTTTCCTCGGGGGACAGTCTGTCTCCTGACCCGTGGAAGCGGGATGCCAAGGAGAAGCTGGAGAAGCAGCAGCAGATGCACATCGTGGACATGCTGAGCAAGGAGATCCAGGAGCTCCAGAGCAAACCGGACCGCAGCGCCGAGGAGAGCGACCGGCTGCGCAAGCTCATGCTGGAGTGGCAGTTCCAGAAGAGACTACAGGAGTCGAAGCAGAAGGACGAAGATGACGAGGAGGAGGAGGACGACGATGTGGACACCATGCTTATCATGCAGCGCCTGGAGGCTGAACGAAGAGCGAGGGTAAAGGGGAGAGGGCTTTGGCTGTGCCCATCTGTGGTCCCTATTTCACCTTCTACGTGTTTCCCATGGGGATAGCTAGACACCCCCACCCCCATGATGATAAGGATTAAAAGGGCCCCTAGGCTTATACTATTTTATTCTATGTGTTTCTCTTGGCTGATGTTGTAGAGAAATGAGTCAGGGCTATAAGGCTAAATTTTTTGAGACGTGCTTTGACAAGTATTAAATACAATTCAAATGGAACTTGATTGTTTTCATTAGCAAACTCATAATTATCCTTTTCCTTAACACTTCCAGTTGAGAAAACAAGTATTTGTTAATGACCAGTAATAATCTTGATTGGGGGTAGGCAAAATTTTTCTTCCAGGGCCAGATTGATACTTCAGGCTTTGCAGGCCATGTGGACTCTGGCAACCCCCAGCTCTGCTGTTGTAGCAGGAAAGCAGCCACAGACACAAGTAAACACATGGGTGTGTCTCTGTGCCAATAAAACTTTATTTACAGAAACATAGGGCCGATCACTGGCCCCTGGTCTTGTCAGCATTTTGTGGTGGTTAACAAATGAAAGTGTTCAGATCATTACATTTATAGTCATTACCAAAAAGAATCTTCACAGTAGTTGTACTGTTGATGAAGCAAGCATTTGTTAAGGTAATAAACAATTATATTCCAATTGTAGCATAAAGCTATTGAGAACTGATTTTATTCTTATTTCTCTATAGTATGAAAATGATTTTTGTTTTAAATAAATTCACAAAAGTAAAATTTAAATTCATTTAACACAACAAATTGTTATGCAAAAATTTTAGATAAAAGCAATACCTTGTTACTCTATAAAGAGAACTGGTAAGAGACATTTACTGCTATCAATTTGGGCATTTATTAATATTAATTTATAGAGAATGCTATTGACCATTTTGTGTTCATGAGTTTTAGTGACTTTTTTCTTTTTTAAACAGTGTGTGTGCAATATTCTGAGAAAAGCTATCCAGAGCCATGTTCTTTTTGTCTTCTGGATTCTGTTTCTAATTTCAACTGTTTTTTATGCAGTTTATGGTAAAGCTCTACCAGGGGCTATTAGGTCAGACATTTTCATCTTTCTATCTCACAATGAAATTTAACCTTAGATAATAATTTGTGAGTCCTTAGATCCTTAGAGCCCAGTAGTGTGATTCTTTTTCGATTTGCTCTGTGAATTTTTCCTGAAAAGTCTCTCTCACACATACTTCTTAATATATACATATCTCAGCCAAAATGTGTATATATATAAAACTTTGCCCAAAATTCAGCTTGGATCCCCTTAGACACTTAAGTTTCTTAAATGAGGCCAAAGTGTGAATTATTACATTGTTTTACTACTATTTTTATTAGTATTTCTCAAGTCATCAGTAGTAAACTTCCTGATGAGTAGCTGTGTTTACTGTAAGCGCTGTTTTATTTGAAAAACCAACACCTAAATTAATAGCTATTTTACTTTAAAAGTAGCTTTAAAAATACGGTACTTTAAAAGTACTATGCATTTCCTGTTCAGGATTCTTGGAGTGATTGCCCCTCCCCGTCGAAGCTCTCTGGAAGGTCCTGAGCCTGCTGGTGTCAGGTGCATGCTCCTCTGCTCTGGCCAGTGTCACTCGTGGGTGCACTCAGATGGATTCATTAGTAACCTAAGGACGTGCACGGCCTTGTGTCGCCCACACCCCAAAAGATGAAAGGATGTCTTTTCCTTCACTGCATTTTCAACTCTGAATATACAACTGTTGTGTATGGCAAAATGAGTCAACAGTGTTAGCATTTCTTATTGTTATAACTGTGTCCTGACAGTAATGAACAGTTAGCCTTGTAGTATTTCTGGAAGTGTCCTTTTCTGTGAGGACTCAACTTCTATTGAAAGGTCTCAGAGCTTTTCCAAATGGGTTAAAACACTGAATATTTCAAAGCCTTTTAGTATGAATTGTGATATTTGGAAAGTTTCTCATGAAAATTTAGTAAAAAATATTTGTTTTTTGCTTAGTAGTTCTGTTACAATTAGTATCTTAGTCTCCAAATAAGAAAGTTCAGGGAAATTTTGCTGTTTTTTATTTTCTATGTATCTTAATGATGAAACTCATTTAATACCATGTGGCATTTTTCTGTTTCTGAATACAGAAGTTAGTGTGCAGTTCTTTACCTTTCTCATCAAGTTGTTGAAACACAGATGACGCATGATAGTGAGAAAATATGCCGATGGCAGATTACAGGTCTAAACCTAACTTTTTTTTCCACACTTCATCTTTCTTTTTTTTTTCTTTCTCTGTTACCTGCAGCAGACTGCTATGCCAGCAATCTCTGTTCTAGATTTGGTATGTTCTTGTTTCTTTCCCTTTGGTGCTTTTTTCCTGTCTTGATTTTCTTTGCTTTCAGTGGTGGCTGTTTTATGTTTTCAGTAGATCCAGTTCTCCTTAGGGGTGTCCTCCATCAGGAGATGGAGTCCCTGACACTTTAGAAGCATGCCTTTGAATGTTCCTAGATTTAGTTATTCTTTGCTTTTCTCCGTTAATTTTAAGTGTTACTGTTTGTTTATGGTTTTGACCTTTTCTCAGTTTCAGTCATAAATTGATTCCGTGTATTCTTATGTAGTCATAAATACATGAGCAAATGAAATAAATTTTGCAATGAGTAATCTATTTCATTTTTTTTACATTAGACATAGATTTTAAACCTTCAGTTGTTATAAACTCAGTTGAAAGGGTATTGACATTATTAGCCAGTTAAGATATAACTGTCTATTGGTAGAGTAAGAGATTTCCAGTGAACATGTATGTATTCTGTGTTTTCTTTAATACTATAACGTGGATTTTAATTCAGTTTATCAGCCATGCCAATTTATCAGTCTGCTGAGAAATATTTGAGGTCATGGTCTGTTGTAAATTCAAAGTGTTTATTGTCGTGTTGGGGAAGTTTGGCACATCATTTAGGGCCCATTATGCTTGTGTGTGGTGTTTTTATCACCTGCTAGACAATTAGACTCTGATATATTTATATAAACTTCAAGACAAATTCTAGTCAACTTCTAAAGACAAAAGCCAATATCAGACAGTACATTTAAAACCCATGAATCAAGGTTTGACTTTAATGGCCTTTTCGCCAAATAATAGTCCCCTTTTCCTTTTCCCCTCTCAGTTTAGCACAGTGGCAATAATGCCTTAGAGAGGAACCTTTCTTAAAAACACCTCCCCTCCTTGGTGATTGGAAGGCATATTTTCTGAGCTTTGCATTTTTTTTTTTTTTCTTACATGAAACAAAGATTTTAAAAGTATACATTTTTCTCCCTACTTCTTTGTGTGTTTTGGTGTACATAGGTGTAGCTGGAAGATACTAATCAGGGGTACCTTAGTGTGAGATATTCATTCAGCAAATACTTGCTCAGCATTGAGCAAGTGCTGACCTGAGGCATTGAAGATACCAGCCAGCTCTACAGGCCCAAAGAGAATTTCTTATACTATGAAGAATCCTATGACACATGAACAGTAAAATAATGCTTGCAATAAGGTTTTTGTTCCATAGAAATAATTCAGAGGGTTTCTTTCTTTAAAAGATTATTATTTTGAGTATTAATATTGATCTTAACCACATGTTTCTGAGCATTTCTTAGCCCAGTTCCCCAGTAAATATTATTAATAGCACCTCATTATTTATAAAATTCTTGGCTGGGCACGGTGGTTCATGCCTGTAATCCCAGCACTTTGGGAGGCCGAGGCAGGTGAATCACCTGAGGTCAGGAGTTCAAGACCTGACCAACATGGCGAAACCTCGTCTCTACTCAAAATACAAAAATTAGCTGGGCACAGTGGCAGGCACCTGTAATCCCAGCTACTCAGGAGGCTGAGGCGTGAGACTTGCTTGAACCCAGGAGGTGGAGGTTGCAGTGACCAGAGATTGCACCACTGCACTCCAGCCTGGGGGACAGAGCGAGGCTCTGGCTCAAAAAAAAAAAAAACTAGAGAATTCTTGCTATGTAAGAATTGGCAGGTTACCCTGGGAGACCCTCTTCTGTGAAGATATTAGCCCTCTCCTTAATAAGGATAAGGGCAAATATGTGACTATATGGGGAGCAACGCTACCCAGTGTGGTTCTTAAGATATTTTCTTAAGACACACCACAGGATTTTCAGGTAGGTAGTCAGATAAATGAGGCAGATCCTTCCCTGTTTGGAAGCAGCTGAGTTTCATGAATTTGGGAGGCTGCCTGCACTGGTTTCTGCTCTTCCCTCTGGTCTCTCTGTGACCCGTCACCCCTGGCGGTCCAGGGCATGCCTTCTCCATCCTCTGTGCTCACTTCTGACCTGAGACGGTAGCACCATTTTGATGCCAGCAATGTCCCCATTTGATTTCTAGTCCAAACTTCTCGCACACTAAAGACTCAGATATCCACCTGCCCATGTAACATTTCCACATGGAGTCAAGTAAGACTTTTGGAGTGCAGCATGCTCAAAGTGAAATCTTTGTCTGCTTCACTCACCTTGCACTGCTCATCATCCTGCCTTCAGCCTTCCCCATTTCAGCTGATGCTTCGAGTTGCTTAGGCAGGAAACCACAGTCATGCATGACCCCCTTTTTTCTCTGTTCAGAAACTCTACTGGCTTGACCTCCTCACAACCTGACCAACCTCTGTGCCCCCGTGACCAGAGCATCTCTCCATTCCTGCCTGGGTCACTGCAAGAGACTGGCAGGACCCCTTGGTACTGCCCCCCAGTCCCTTCACAGGACAGCCTTGACACAGCGTACAGCAGTCCCACGAGAACATCCTCACAGCCCTCCTAAGTCTCTCCCTTCACTTAGACAGGTGGTCCAAGTTTGTCTGGGTCTCATCTCGTCTTCACACCCTTGCCCACTGCCCTCCAGCCTGCCTGCCTGCCTTCTAGTGACCCTGCACACGCTGGGCCGTTGGGAGGGTCCCTGCCTGTCTCCATGGCTGACTCTCTTGGCACATGCAGGTGTCTCTCAGATGCCACCTTTCCACGAGGGGCCCACCTCCCCCACTGCTTCATATTGGAGGGGCCCACCTGCCCATGCTGCTTTGGGTCAGCGGCCCACCGGCCTACCGTGTCCTGCATGTTTCTCTGTGGACGTGCTATACACATTACTCACCATTAGGCATGTTTGTGTCTTCTGGGTAGCGCCACCTCCATGGGAACAGTGACCTTTGTCCAAGTTTCTAGAAGAGTTCTGGAGCGTGCTAGACAGTCGAGTGAGTGGGATCGGATTCCAGGCCAAGGTCCCAAGCTCTCGAAGGTGTGTGACCTTCCTGACTGTTGGCAGCTCAAGAGTAGAGCTGTTGCTAGGTTGTGTCCTATTTTAACGACTGAGATGGTGTGTAAGTCACGTTCATACCAAAGTCTGACTTGCTGGAGGGATCTCCTTCAGCACTAGATTATGATGAAGTCCATTGTGTCTTTAGTGCTTTTCCTTTCTATACCATGTGCAAATCCGGGACACCTGGAATTATCAGGACGTCTGTTTTCTCCCGGCAGAGTACTCTGTCCTGTCATTGGACCTGTCTCTAACTTGAGTAGCCGGTCAGTTAGGACCATGGAGGTGACGGTGACTGTGGCTGCAGCTTTGCCTGGCTACAGCGTCGAGAAGTAGCTAGTCTTTCCACCTGATAACAAGGTGTGTGACTCGTGCCTTCATCGCTCCAGGTTGCCACATAACTGCATATATTCCTCTCACTTCCTCATGACAAACCTGTTCTATGGCAGAGCACAAGGGCCTAAGCCAGCATGGGAGAGATTGACCCAGTATCACACAGAGCAGGTGAGAGCCAGGGTCTCCAAACCCACTGTGGGAGAGCCTTGGCCAGTACATGTTGAATATTCCTAATCTGAAAATCCAGAATCCAAAATCCAAAACTCTGAGCACCGACATTATGCCACAAGTAGAAAATTCCACACCTGACCTCAATGACAGGTTGCAGTCAAAGCTTTGTTTTATGTCCAAAATTATTTCAAATATATATACACAGTGTATATGAAACAGAAATCAATTCATATTTAGACTTGGGTCCTGTTCCCAGGATATCTCATTATGTATATGCAAATAGTCCGAAACTAAAAAAATTCAAAATTTGAAACACTTCTGGTCCAAGCATTTTGGATAAGGGATACTCTGCTTGTATCACATGGATCAAGTGAGAGTGAAGGTTTTAACAAGAATTTTCTGAATTCATATTAAGTGCTCTTTCTAGGACACAAAAATGCCTCTTTTTGTAACACTGTAGTGGCAGGAATCATTTTCTTGAAATTTACTTGGTTGACAAATCTCTCAGTGGCTAAGCTCAGGTTTGTCTTGTTAACACATTTTAATAGGTCATCTGCTGACTCAGAAAACATGAGAACTCACAGGAGAAATTCCTCCCCCTTGGGGTAATACCAGTGAAAAGATGTTTTCAAAGATTTCAGTGGTTCTGCTGCTTTCCTTACATGAAAACCCAAGCTAGGTCTTCCCGCCTATTCAGCTTTCCTGTTTTTTTTTTGTTTGTTTTGCGTGGAACTGTAGAAATTGGGCATACCCTCTTGAGCATCCCAGGTATAGAAGGGGTTGGATTAAAAGCCTTATAAAAATTTCAAGCAGGAATTAGTAGGAAGCCTCATTTCAGAAGTATTTCTTCAGAGAAATCTATCTGTGGGAAGTCAGACTGTATTTTGTCTATTCAAATTGGAATGCCTCTGGAATGAAAATAGGCCCTGCCCAGAATATCAAAGCTGTAGTTTAGTCGCAGTGCATCTTCAGAAAGTCTCAGTTTTACTCAAGGAATTAGGAGAAGAAATATGTTCGTATTAAAACCAACACATGCATATTACAGAATGGAATACAAAGTTTGTATGATTGCGTAAAACAGTTGCCCTAAAAGAACTTCAGGTTTCTGTTGTAGGCCACATAGAGCCACACTGTCTTACTTGGGGATTATGCTGTTTAGTCTCTGCCACAAGGGCCTTTCACCAGCTAAGCTCTAGATCTTACAACTTCTAATAAAGTGGTCATTTTACTGAAATCTGAAAAACGTGTGTGGGCTGTGCTACAGGAAGGGAGCTAGCACTTACTGAGTGCCAGGTGCTGCAGTGGATGGTTTCTCCTGTGTCATTTAATACACTCTACCTCTGTGAGAGAGGATTTCGTTTTCCTGATGAGCAAGTCGGTCCCTGAGACATAGAGAAGACTTTTGCTCGGGCTGAAATCCAGGTGTTATATATTACTTACCAAAGGCATTCCAATTCAGTCATTCATTTGTCATAAATGATCTAATCAGGAGTTTTCTTCATGTTTTTGTCCTTAAAATTTTTTTAGCGTGGACATTTTTAACGGGAGGGAGCATACGCAGAAAAAGTCTGTAGAGAAAAAGGCTTTTTAAGGGCTTTAACAGAGTCCTGTTTTTAGTAATTTGTCAAAAAGTAAAGGATGTTATGGCCCCATTTTATGTTCACATACCAGTTTCATTTTGATGATACAAAATTATAAACACACAGATCTCAACAGATAGATAGATAGATAGATAGATAGATAGATAGATAGATAGATAGATAGATAGATAGATAGATAGATAGATAGATAGATAGATAGATAGATAGATAGATCCTGAAAATACCTGTTTTGGGGAATGTGGACTACCTCAAGCTTGCCACATACTGGCTTTCAAATCCCAGCATAGTTCTCGATTTAGAATAACTTTCAGTCTGCATGGTCTTGATTCATCAGGTAATAGTTATTTTTTAATCTATTCTGCTCTCCCCTCAGATATCACTTCCTGCAAGGCTATTTTGGTAGCACGTAACTTTTCATTCTTTTAATCAAAGTGCTAATGTAATAGGCAGTTTGCCACTGGATTGCAGGGTGATTAAATTTGTAATTTAAGTTAAAATATCCTTTAACTGTTACTGAATATAAGTAACCCATACAATTCAATGTACTGTTTTAAGCTCTTATTTTGAGTAAATTAAGAGAGTCTCATTTTTCTCATTAATGCTTTGTGAATGGTGGGAGTAAAGCAACATAGCTTTGAAGAGCAAAACAATTTATGTTTTGGAAATGGAAATATGTGAATTAGCCAAAGAGTGGAAAGAAACTGCCTTGATAACACTGGTGCTGGTTAATTTGCCTTCCTTTACGAATAGTAACTAATGAGCTGAACATAGGGAGAGGCTCCTTGCTTAGTGCATTCCAGATTTAGAAGAATAGAGGTTTTTAAGAAGAAAATGCCTGTTTAAAGATTTATAAAAAATGATGAAAATGATAATTGTTCTGATTTCTTAAAATATACTTCTATTTAAAAGAACTAATGGACTCTACCATTGTGTAACACTCTCTTGCTCCGCACTTATTTTTAATTGGGGCTAGAAAATATTAACATAACTTAGTTTGTGCTTTGTGGGATAAGGATAACACCCATATTGCATTAATGCAATTTTACATTCTACCCTAAATTACTTTTCTGTAGAATATTTAATATTCTCACTTGCTTTATTTTGCTATTTTTTTTTTTTTTTGAGACGGAGTCTTCACTTTGTCGCCCAGGCTGGAGTGCAGTGGCACCATCTCGGCTCACTGCAAGCTCCGCCTCCCGGGTTCGCGCCATTCTCCTGCCTCAGCCTCCCGAGTAGCTGGGACTACAGGCGCCCGCCACTGCGCCCGGCTAATTTTTTGTATTTTAGTAGAGACGGGGTTTCACCGTGTTAGCCAGGATGGTCTTGATCTCCTGACCTCGTGATCCACCCGCCTCAGCCTCCCAAAGTGCAGGGATTACAGGTGTGAGCCACCGCGCCCGGCTATTTTGCTATTTTTGTTTGGGAGCTGTTTCTCCTAGTTCTCCTAGTTTTTCCTGACCCCTGAAATCCTTGTTGAACGTTTCCATCCTTTCCTCTGGCCCCTCATGCAGGAAGCCCACGGGGAGCTGTGGCTGGTTCTGTCAACTCAGGGGCAAGGCATCACCGATAGCTTCCTTCTGGGTTCTTAGTGGCATCTCCTCCTGCTATAACCCCCCTAAAAGCCAGTCATCCTAACATCCCTCAGGGGTATGGATAGGTTGTCTTTAGAGACAGTTCAATTATTTGTCTCTTTGAGAAGGCAATTATAATTTTTTTCTAAGATGTTTTATTATTGTTTATTGACATGAAAAAGCCTAATAACACAGGTTAATTTATTCTTTCTCACCAGATACAGTGTTTTCTTCACAGAAGTCAAGGGAGAGTGAAGTTGTTAGATTTTTATTTAAAAAAAAAAATACAAACACAGTTCAAATCCCAGCAGCTAACATGCTTATATTTCTGCTACAAAAAATGTATAGACAAACTGCTAATTCTGTAGAAATTGAAACACATAGGAATTTTCTGTTAGGGATTCCTGAAGTGGTTAGAGATTGAACTAGATGGCTTTAAGTTTCATTTTAATCCTATAAACATTGATTACTTCTTCATGATGTATGATAATAGAGCTGTGGGTGTTCCTGTAGCACAGGTCTATACAGATAAGTAAATGGAGAACACAATTTTCAAAGTTGCCATTATTTTAGACTAGAATAACAGAAAAGCTGTGTATCTGAGACAAAAAGGGTGAGTCTTTCTGTTCTTCACTGGTTGTTAATCCAGGGTTCCTCTTTAGGAAAGGTATTTTCAACCTATGGTACATAGAGATGTGAGCAGAAGGATAAAGGAGCTAAAAATTGAAAAGAAGAGACTTAGGTATTTGAAGGACATCCTTAAGTATTTGAATGATACGAAGGAAAGGTATCTTTTTGTGTTGTTTCAAAAAGGCAGAACTTGAATGACCAAAAAGAGAAAAACAGTCAGGTAATGAATTGTTAACATAAGGACTTCTTGACTTGTGGTTACCTGAAAACAGAATGGATTGTATTGACTGAGAGTTCAACATTAGGTCCAGACAGAAGAGCGTGAGACAGGAGGGTGAGATAGGGCTCCTTCCCATCTCCGTTTCAGGGTCCATGGTGCAGACCGTAGGGTGCTTCCATCTCAGTTTCAGGGTCCATGGTGCAGAGTGTAGGGTGCTCCTGAGTCAGGAGGAAATTCTTGAATCCAGGGTGGGATCTGGAAGGACCTGATGGCAAAGGGCAGAGGAAAGAGAGTGGCAGGCCTTGGTCCCCAGGCAAGACCGATGACTGCCCGGCCCACTGGAGTCACCTGCTTCTGTCTCACCTATGCAGAGGCAAGTGGGGGCCTCCCTCTTCTACAAGACATTCATAGTGGAAATTGAAAAGGGAGAGGGAAGGAGGTGTTAAGTGTGTTCTGCAGGCCCATCAAGTGGGGCCTATCTGTTTGAGCCTGTTAAGTTACGTGAACGGGTTAACTAATATTGTTCCAGTAAAAGAATTGTGCTTGTTGAATGTGTGAATGTAGATGATAAATTCCATCTTATAGCCATGATTAATGGAGGAATAACTCTGGGATTTGTGACAACAGTTTTTAGGTAATTTATTTTAAAATTGTAGAGCTAAAAAAATGTAAAAAGTTTTATCTTCCAACAGTGATTTTAACCTGGTATTTTGCATTTAACTTTCTGTGTGTGTGTATGTGTATATGTGTGTCTACTTGTCTTAATGTGTGCATTTTATGTCTTGTGCTTGTGGAGTTTGTGGAGGGAGATTAATGTCAGCCTGTTGTTAGTTGCAGGACGAGGAGCGGAGGCGGCAGCAGCAGTTAGAAGAGATGCGCAAGCGGGAAGCGGAAGACCGAGCGAGGCAAGAGGAAGAGCGCCGGCGGCAGGAGGAGGAGCGAACAAAACGAGACGCTGAAGAAAAGGTTATGGTCCTCTAAGGGCAGCTAGAATTTTACCAAGTTAGCCTGAACGTAATCGATTGGCTGGGGCAGAGCGGGCTGGAAGTTCTGTGTGTCTTAAGAAGCACAAGGCAGAGCAGGGCCTGGCTCCCCCAGCTTTGTGATTGGACCAGCAACTTTACCCCGTCTGGCCCACCTACCTCTCTTCTGGACTGTCTCCAGATCCCCTTATCTGCCAAGTTTTGTCTCCCTCAAACTTCTGAACTCTTGGGTGTGTGTAGCAGTGAGCCTCTTTGCAAAGGGTTCGTTTCCTCGGGCACTCATCTTTACTGGACATGGCCCAGCTTGTCATTGTGAAGGTGACATTTGTTCAGTGATTGCTTAAATGGCATGTGGACCGTGGGAAGCAGTAGAAGCATAGTAAGACAGTTGGCTGCCATTCAACATTTCAAATAGATGGTTTACTCAAATCACTCACTTCTGGTTGATGGTAAAGAGAGCAGATGGCTTAGAAAACATGATACAGGAAAATTTAGTATGTAATCCAGTAAATATTCTGAGTTACTTATTTTCATTTGTGTGTGTGTGTTTTTAAGTCAAGTAACCCTTTTAATTGAATTTTAAAATGACAGCGAATTTTGACATTCTGAGAAATGGGGATTTTGAGATGTTTCTCTCCATATCTCCCTTTGTCCTGTGTGTGGCCAATGCCCTCTGGATGAAGAGGCTGTAGCCATTGAGCTCCCTGTGGGGGCCTGTTTCATCCCGAGGGGACTGCGTGTTGCTCTGTGTGGTTTGAGAGAAGCTGCTCTTCTCTGTTACTTCCCTTCTGTGAAGGTAGAAGCTTTCAGTGTTACAACTTCTGATGGCGGAAAATTTAGTTTTTATTAATAATTCCTTCTTCGATAGTCTAGTGAACTATATTAATAGAACAGTGTACTGTTCACAGAAAAGAACTTGTAGGGAGTTTTTTGTAGTGATATAATCTATTAGGATATAGAGCAATCTAAGAGTAAGCTTGATAGACATGATGTGACTTCACTTAAATGGAGTAGAGTGAATAAGGACACTCACCTGTGTTGAAATTGGTGATTTCTGCATTGGTGATTTCTGCATTTCGTAGACCTTTGCCCTCTAAGTTTATTATCATATTATCTGTTGACTCTGAATAGCGTTTGAAGTCCTTTCAAAGAGTTTGAGCTTTCAGGATTAGGTTCCCCTATGAGTCTTTCACTTGTGTAATGGTAAGTCAACATTGATGATCTTTCTAAGGAAATCAGATTTCCAAAATGCTGAGCCGCTTGATGTCTGAGTGTTGACGGTGTTTGCTGCTGCTTTGCTGTTCCGTGAAAGCACTCCCTGGCTGTTTGGAGGGCTGTATTTTTCCAGGTCAGTGCCAGCTTGGCTGTCCCAGGCCCTGCACAGTGCCCATTGTTACAGCTGGGCCCAGTCCTGGCCACGCTGGAGCCTCGACGGGGGCAGCTGGGTTGTCACGGCAGCACAGAGCACATGCAGAGAGGACCAGGCTATGTTTTTCCTATGTTGAGAAACTCTTGGGTTATTTAATTTTTCCAATGTGTTTTCATAACTCATGATTATGTCAAATACACTTGTGTTAGTAACTGCTTCTATAATTAAGTGGTCACTGTAAAAAGAAGGCGAATAACCTATTTTTATATCAGAATGTCCAAAACTCATGGGTTTGCTTTGTTATAGAAAAATGTGCCATTCATTTGTTGGGTAGAATAAAGTCGTCTTGTAATTGTATCTGCTCTTGGTATAACTAAAAGAGGATGTTTTGATTTCTCCCTAAAATGTTATCAAGCAACTGTTCTTCATGTTAATACCAAGATTCTTGATAGTTCCATTTAAAAGCCACAAGAAGTCATTCTGGTTTGTTCCTCACTCCAAGGGAACACTTACTCTGTGTAGACAAGAAAATGAGAGTCTTCCTTCAGGATTTCTAAACATAGAGCAAGAAGATTCAATGAGAAATTGGGCTCAGGGCAGTAATTGGGCTGGCATTTATTCTTAAGAGTTTTCTCCCTCAAAAGGTGGAGTGATATTGCATATTCACTCGTGTGTGTGTGTGTGTGTGTGTGTGTGTGTGTGTGTGTGTGTGGCTCTAGAGGGAGTAGGGAGAAAATACAGCATGAAATTGAAAATAGGACTAACAACTTTTCACTGAATGCCAGCAAGGTCTCTCAAATTAGTTTTCTTCGGTTGAACGAATTTAAAATTCATTGTACTTCATTTCACAGCATTAAACATTTACTCGAGGCAGTTTATTCTGTTTGCTCTTTCATCCCCCTTCTTATTTACTTTTTTCTTGTGCTCTAAAACTTTTGTCAATCTTTAACAAAACTGTGCTGTTACCTTTTTTTAATGTTAAAATAATTTTAACACTGTCAACTGTAGTTTGTGCAGATGTATGTGAGAAAAACATGTACAGTATGTGTCAAAATATATTTGAATCTCTTGTTGCTGTTGCTGTTAATTCCTGGCTCTCTAATTTTCTGTCTGTCAGGGAGTTCATTAAGATTTGAAATATAAGTTAAGAACTATGGAAAGCATATTTGTTAGATTGTTACTCTGGGAGAATGAGTGTTTTTTGGGTTTTTTTTTTTTTTCATTTCTGGTTTCCTGTTGATCTCCTTCCTAGTAACCGGAAGTAGACAGGGTGGTTCAGTCACGTCCTCCTTGTCCAGGAAGGACTGCTCCTCTGCATTCATGGGGGCTCAGTGAAAAAGAACGCAAGTTTGCCTTTCGGAAAGTGCTGGCTATAGAAAGCCAGTCACAGCCTATTTTTAGTTTTGCGTTATCTTTAAACACTGCAGTAACAGGTAAGTTCATATCCTGCCAAAATCAGAAGAGGAGAGAGAGAAAGAAGTAACAGGAGCATGGAGGAAGGAAAGAAGGAAAGCAGAGGAGAATTCAGTCCACTGGGATAATGGAGAGGCATAAGTGACTGGGAAGCAGGAGGCTGAGAATTAATCCATTCCGTGCTTTTGAGCAGTTTTCTGTCAAATAATCCAGAATAGTGTTAATGACTTGTAAGCCTCGGGAGAAGACTCCGGATGGACCTGCTGCTTCTGTTATATAGGAATTGTAACTATTCAACTTTGACATCAGTGTGATGATGAGGATTGTTCCCTTTGAAGGCCCAGTGGGTCGGCTGTTCCCTTCTGACCTCTGACCTTTGCACTCTTGTCTATTCCCGCCCGCAGAGGCGACAGGAAGAAGGGTATTACAGCCGCCTGGAAGCTGAGAGGCGCAGACAGCACGACGAGGCGGCGCGCAGGTTGCTGGAGCCCGAGGCACCTGGTCTGTGCCGCCCTCCGCTTCCGCGGGACTACGAGCCCTCGTCCCAGTCCCCCGCGCCCGGCGCCCCTCCTCCCCCGCCTCAGCGAAACGCCTCCTACCTCAAAACCCAGGTCCTCTCCCCCGACTCGCTGTTCACTGCCAAGTTTGTTGCATACAATGAGGAGGAGGAGGAGGAGGACTGCAGCCTAGCAGGTCAGGATAAGTACTCCAGCACGAGAGTGTCTCATGGGGACCTTCTTCCTGCCCCTCTTAAACCACGGCCACCCCCCTGCCAGCCACGCCCGGCCTCCGATGGCATCTTTCTCTCGAACTCATTCCAGCCATCCCCAGCCAAAGCCAACAGTACTGCTCACAAAAAAGGCCAGCCCCCGCCCCCTCCAAAAAAATCCAGCTCCTACCATCCCAGCCACTGCAAAGGTAGAGGTAAAAGAGTGACAAATCAGCGCTCGTTGTCTTAATGATTGGAACCTCAGCATCTCTCTGCACACTTGCCCTGTAGTATGGTCCATGGTGATCGTACTTGCTTTGGAATTTGGATGTCACATGATCACTGGTCTCAGCATGGTGATCCTCCTCTGCCTCTGATTGTAATGTTCTTTGCTGATACTCTTTGGTAGATATCTTAGTACTCCGATTTCTTTTGCACTTTAAAAAGTTCCATTTCTTTGATCAGCTGACAATCAGTCCTCCTGTGTTGTTCCCAAATCACTTGAAGTACTGTTGGTCTTGGCTTTCATTTTCTGTCTCTACAAATGACCTTATATTTGTTTGAACAAGTGCCTTTTCACACATTGTAGTGTCTCTAAAGACAAAGTGTTATAATTACAAGTTTCCATTATTTAATATTGGTAGAACTTTCTGTTCTGGATTAAGTAGCCTGTGGAATAAATCATGCATTCTCATGGTGGTTTGGTTGGTGTGGCCGGAGCATCTGCTAAGCTGGTTAACTGTTGGCTTCATAATCTCCGTGCAGGCTGCCTCACGCCAGAGTCCAGAGACCCCAGTTACAGTGAAATTCCTCTCATCCCCTTTTCCTCTAACTGGCTTCACTGCTTCCTGTTACTTGCACTCTTAGCACCTAGTAACACCAGCAGCCAGACCTTAGCAGGCGTGCAGCTGACCTTAGGGAAACCCCCTACGCTGACTGTAGAGCAGGACAGTTCTGCAGGGGGCAGGGCCTAGAGGCTGTCACAAGCATGGGTTCAGTAGTCAGTGTTTTCGAGACACCATGTTTAAAATATAGCTGAATTCATAAGGATTCAGATCTCACACTAATCTTACCTTAAATGGGACTGGAATTCTGGCACTAAATATCTTCAAATACAGGAGTATTACTTTTAATGAGTGTTTGAGAGTCTTCTGAATCCTGTGTCATTCTGCATAAACAGTGTATGGGACTCCACAATTCTGAAAGAAGAATAAGACTCAGTGTAACTGTCAGTCTTACTCAAATAACAGATGAATTTTGCCAGAATTCTGTCTTTTTCCCCCCCGGCTCAGAGCTTTGATCTACTTTGAAGGTTTAATATATAATAATATTAGGTTGAGTCACCTTGGAAGCCAGGATTAAATCACTTTATGAAATATCTGTTGTAAATATCTATAATTTAGTACCTTTCAGAGAAATTTATGGAATAATGGTACATTTTGAAGCAGGATGCCATCAGTCTCCTTGTATGGAGTTTTTATAAGCTGAACTTAAGATGACAGAAATGTGAGGTTTGGTAGCCAAGTATTATAGTGAGGTGTCACTGCTCACCATCTTGGCTCTCAGTCCTACCACTAACCCTTATTTTACTGCACACGTGAAGTACCACACAGGACCAGGTCATAGCCGACATCTGATTGCTCCGCCTCTTCGAAGACTTCTTCGTAATGTACAGAGCCGTCTGCACCGTGTGCAGAGCACATTCTGACCTTGTCCTCCTCATTTCACTAGCATGATCTCATTCCTTGCTCAGCTCTGTTTCTGTCGCGAGCGCTCTGGTAAAGCATGCTTCTGCAGATGGACTCGGCTTCTTCCACTGGACAGTGAGAGGAACAGCATTAAGATGTGAATTGGAATGAGTAATACCAGATTTGAACATAGCACTATATGAAAGATTCATCACTAAAGCTTTTTGAAAATGATCTGTGACTTGGAGTATTCATAGAGAGTCAGCTAAAGATATTTGATACTCTTAAGTCTAAAAGTTCTGAAAATTTTGAAGAATTAATTTTACCAGTGGAAAAAGCCAGTATCATTCTTAAAACAAAGCTCAAAAGATACAACGCAATGTTTTTAAAAATAAACAAGATAGGCCGGGCGCGGTGGCTCACGCCTGTAATCCCAGCACTTTGGGAGGCCGAGGCGGGCGGATCACAAGGTCAGGAGATCGAGACCACAGTGAAACCCCGTCTCTACTAAAAATACAAAAAATTAGCCGGGCGCGGTGGTGGGCGCCTGTAGTCCCAGCTACTCAGGAGGCTGAGGCAGGAGAATGGCGTGAACCCGGGAGGCGGAGCTTGCAGTGAGCCGAGATCGCGCCACTGCACTCCAGCCTGGGCGACAGCGCGAGACTCCATCTCAAAAAAAAAAAAATAAATAAACAAGATAAAAAATTGGGAATTAAAATGGGAAAAAAATGTCTCCATGCAGTAATTTATCTAAAGGCCCGCTATAGATTGTCATAAGGTAGAGATGTGTTTCTGTTGAATCTTTTGAGTCTTAGCTGAGGATGGCGTCCTCCACAGTGGTGGTGGGAAACCTGAGTAAAGGTGCAGTGCAAAGAGGCACCCTTCAAAAGGCAGCTGTGTCCCGTCTGCAGTACGTCAGATAAGTTCTGCACAGCAGGCCCTTTTGTAGAAGAAGAGAAACAAAAATGTATTTTTGTGCAAGTTGTTTGAAAAAGAATTTTAATGTGAAAATATTGTACTACTTTTGTGGCCTGTTTAATCCAATATTCATTGCTGTCAGTGTTTGCTAAATAGTTTGAGCATTTGTTACTCCAGCCTGTATTACACTGTCAGCAGATTTTTCAAGTGTGAATTTTTCTAATGCTACAATTAATAGAAATACATTAACACTGATTTACTGTATTATGATTTTAACAATATGACATTGATTGTTACTTGGATACACTTAGCGACATTATTACTTGGATACATTTAAAACTTTGTATCTGCATCACATCTTTTGATCCTTAGCAATCCCCTGAAGCCAGTAGGAACAGGGCAAATGTTGCCGATGGATTGATGTTACACTCACCCAGAATGGGTTGATGTTATTACACTCACCCAGAGTTGCTCTGCTGTCCGAGGCAGAGCGGGGCCATGGGCAGTATTCCTCTCTAATAATGAAGGGTGTCAGGTCAGTTTTTTAGCACCTTTTCAGAGTAGTAATTGGATTACTCAGGCCACCAACAGAGATGAATTTCAAATTGATGAAATTTTGATACAATATGAAGGGTCTTTTACCTTCCTGCTTAATCAGTAAAGGTATTTTTTTATTCTCTGAGCACTGCATCTTTATCATGAGTAAAGCTTAGAAATAATGAAGTACTTTAACTTGTACTGTTTCTTTCATGGAAAAGGACCAAACTCTTACCCAGGATCTGCCGGAGCAGCTGTTGGAGCCCATGACGCTTATCGGGATGCGAAAGAGAAGCGTTCTAAAAGGTATGGACAGTTGCGCTAGACAAGGAACTTCATCTGTACCTGATGACCCCTTTCACTCTTCATGGCACTTTTAAATTATATAAACAGACTTCATGGCTTCACTCTATGCCCTCACCTCGATTTTAGTCAGAAATGCTATTGCCCCAAGTGTTCTTAAAACAGTGAATTTGAACTCACCAGAAAAATCATCAGTACCATTCTGTAACTTATTATTAACTTTGGCATATTTATAGATGCCTCTCAGGTACATGTAAGATTCCTTAAAGTGCTGTATTTTAAAACTGCACCCCTCAGGTTACACTTGTTTAACTGGTAAGAATTGCCTGCTTGCTAAAATCTAACTTACAAGGTTTTTGAGAGTGGACTATGACTGGGGAAAGTTAATGTTTTAGCCAAGAAAACATGGTGCCCTTGTTTTCTAGATGGGTTTAAATACAGCCCGTGATTTCAATTGTAGGAGAAGTTATAGCACAATTCAACAAAGAATGAGTCTGAAAATTTTAATTGCCGTTATGCAAACGTATGTAATTGTTGACAGGTGGTTTCTAGTTTGTCCAGTAATCTTTCGTATTGCCCTCTTCTGCAGCCAAGATGCAGATTTACCTGGAAGTTCTGGGGCCCCTGAAAACTTGACATTCAAGGAACGCCAACGTCTTTTTTCACAAGGTCAAGATGTATCCAATAAAGTGAAAGCCTCTCGTAAATTAACAGAACTGGAGAATGAACTGAACACAAAATGAAAAAGAAATGAGGAGGACACTTTGTATTTACCCCAAAATCTTCTCGGTTGTGGGTTTGTAGGTGCGAGTTTGAAGAGGAAGGAGGAAGGGGGTCATATTTCTAAGTGATTTACAATTTCTGTTTCTAAAATTGTTGGGATTTAGAAATGTTTCAATTCCAAGAAATTTTACTTTACCATGAGCTTGCCGTTTACGTAACTTAAACACTGTCTAGTTTCTTAATTATCTAACTCACATGAGGATAAGTTTTTTGTTGGTTTCTTTTTTGGAGTCCTGAGTTCAAAGGGGACAGAACTAAGGGCAGGAGGAGAGAATGGATGTGTCTTCTTTCCCATCTTCCCCTCATCATCGACCGAGGAGCACAAAGAAGTTCTGTTTCTGTTTTTTGTTTTTTTCAGAAACTTGATTTTAGCCGTCAAGCAGAGAATAGCTTGAACTATTCAGACTGTTGTTGGCACTGTTTAGTAGTGACCACACACTCTTCTACCCAGGAAGGAACATGTGACGACATGCTCCTCCCATGTCCCCTGATTGTGTCTGTTCCCACAATATCCTAGTCTGTATCGTGAAACGGCTTAGGCCAAAGCTTCCTGTGCGATGACGCACATCCGAGACTGTTCCACTCATTCCTCGCAAATCTGAGCTCTTCTGATCAATTCTAAATATTTGATTAATTTTAATTCTGAAAGAAAATTCTGAGGATTTAAGCTTAGGGGATTTTATTTTTATAAATACCAGATTATTGTTAGACTTAATAGATCACTGGTAAATTTAAAGATGACAGTTACAGTACAAAGTTAACTAAACTTCAGCTGTTCCCAGGCATCTGTAAAAGAAGATATCTTGATTGGAGCAATGTTCGTGTGACTGGGAACGACAGAAGAATGGGAGATGAGTAGGAACCCCTCAAGCACAGCTGTCACTCAGACATTTTTAATTTGAAAAAGAAAGAGATTTTCATGTGTATGCCGTCAAGAAAAGGAAGGAATTCAATTACAGGGCATCTGTAACTTAAATATTGTAAGAATAACTCATATGGAAGTTCAAGCTATTTTTATACTGTAATAGAGTTATTTAATTTTAATTTGTTGAATTATTAGTTACCACTGTTATTTCTTCAGCTGTGGATATGTGGCTGATGTTGGGGAGACGGACCTCAGTGTGTTTTATATTGTCTGGTGTTAAGATGATAAATTACTTTGTGATTACAAGCAAATTTTCTATTTGACAAAGCCCTTGGTGGAGTCCAAATGATTTTTCTGTACCATATTGTTCTCTTACACATACGTAGGTTAGGAAAATAGGCACACTTTCAAAGAGAAGCATAGGGGCTTTTACTGCCTTCGAAATCACTTTTAATAAGAGTTGTATGATAAATCATTAAAAATGCGAGTGTAAATATTTTTTTATGTCTATCAGGGTTTTTATTTGAAAGTGTGCTCTTACCATTTCCTTGTTTGAGTAAGAGAGTGAAATGGTTCTGAGTGTTTAGGAAGGATTTGCTTGCTTGCGGCAGAGGTTCTGGGAAAAGCAAGCGCCTCCCAAATATCTTGAGAACACTGGCAGCCTTATGGCCACTAAATCCACACTTTCTTTAAAGAGATGCAGATGAATTACTTTTCTGTTAATATATAGAAAAATACACATGAGAACATGCAGATACATGTAAATATCTACATACAGGGATGTTCATATGCGTGGTTGTGAAACCCATATACAAGTGGATTTGGCCATCTTTGGGCAGTGAGGTCAAATGTGAATATGTGTAAAAGTGCTTTTCAAAAGTGTGCATTACTATGAGAAAACATCAAAACTGCTGTAGTTTTCCATTTCTACTGTATTTCAGTTGCAACCTATTTTTAATAAACTTTGTATGTATTTAAGTGTATTTGCTATTGTTTTGAAAGTGCTGACAAAGTTTATATTTGTAACATCAGCCTTCCTCGCCCGTCTCTTTCCATCTTTCTATTCTTCATTAAACACTGAGTATGATTTCTGTGTCAGGCAGTGGTTTTCATTTGTGGGGATGTGTCATGTGCCTCGTCACACAGGTGTGTGTGAGTCTCATAAGCTGTTCCACTGCCGGGGCCTTCCTGATTCTTCCTTGATCCAGGCAAGCTCAGGCGGGCATTCAAGCCATTTCTCAGGGACACTGTCTCTTGGTGGCCTCTTTGAAATTCCTAAAATATCCCTAGTAATAAGTAAATGGTGTACATAAGGCATCCTGGCGATATGTGTCTTAGTGCAGGAACGCACTCAGGACAGCCTCGTGTAAAAGGGTATGTTTGATTGTAAAACTGCACAAGCCACATTATGAGGACCTGGGAGCTGCGGGAGGCATGTGCGGGCGGGACCTTCCATGTGGACGGGGCTCAGCGCTGCCTCTGCGCCATTGTTCCTCCTGCCTCTGCCTATTTCCAGTGTACCTTTTAATGGCCTATGAGCAGGAGGACGGGACAGGGCAGGGATGGAGAATTTTTAGGGCTTTCATGGGGGGAGAAAGGGCTGGGGAGTTGTTGGTTGAAGGATACAAAGTTTCAGTAGGAGGAACAGGTTTTGAGATCCGTATGCTGCACAGCAGGGTGACTGTAGTCCATATATTGTGAAAATGAGCTTCATGAAGGAAGGCGTGTCTTAGGGTTGTAGAAAGTTGTGGAGACCTTTTTGATAGAACGAGATGTTTATGTATTGAAACTACAGTATTCACTTTTACTATATTTTAATGCCTAAAAAGATACTTTAATGTTTGAGAATACAAAAACTTAGGAAGTCTGAGTGTTAATACAGATTCCGTTTTCTTCCCAAGGCCTGTGTTTCTGTCGCTGTCAGTGGAAGTGATGGTACTGCCCTGCAGTGGTCTTCTGTCACACGGACCAGCAAGCACTTGATAATTTTCTGGTGTGCGCCATTGGACACAATTTCCTTTACCCTTTATTGAATGGAAAACTGATTTCAAAGATTTAGTTATAGTTAGTAAACATTAAGCAAAATTTAATTTGAATGACTTGCAGGAGGGAAAGGATGTACAAAAAGTGATAGTTTTATTATTTCCAGTATTTCATCCAGTTTATTCCAAAAATCACATAACCTCAAAAGAGACATGACTAGACTTGAGACTCGGAATTGAAGCCAGTTTCTTGTGTAATTCAGCAAGTGTCTATGGGAGCCTACGGGTGCCTCCTCTGCCTCGGTGACTGGTCTCACAGCGCTTACCTGCCCTCCTGAAACAGTGCGGCTCTGCCCCCAGGGAGCATGACTCCAAGAGGCAGAAGCACATGTTTCATTTACATGTGCTGATCCATAGTAACTTAACTGTAAAGAAGTGCAGGGGACACCCGGAGGCCTAATAAAGTTCCTGTGGAGACAGTAGGCTGTTTTGAGAAAATGATGCCCTTAAGAAGCCTTGCAGATGGAAGAAGTCTGAGGCAGGCAAGCTAGAGCCTCTGGAAGATCAGGAGAGCCAGAGCCAGAGCCCCAGGACAGGAGGGTGCAGGCAGGGGCTGGAGAGAGCCAGGGGCCACCTGGTGCTATCCAGTGGTAAAAGAGCATTTTCTAAGACCATGGCAAGAAGTGTGACTTGTCTTCTTCGCGCAGTGCAAAGCCTCTGCAGGGTTTCGAGGAGGGGCTGGGGCCACCCAGGTGACGTCAGTCGCTCTGGTTGCTGGCATGCGGGGGGAAGGAATGGAAGCCCGAAGCAGGCTTCTGCAGGAGTTGGAGGCTTTGAGGAACTAGATGGTGGTGTGGCCACCCAGATAGGAGAGCGTGGAGGCGTGGGCTGGGGTGGGCCCAGGTAAGCTCTAGAGTTGTTTGCATAGTTAGAGAGATGCCAAAGAACAGACTAGGAAAGAGCACAAAACTCAACTTGGCTGTCAAACAGAAATTGGTCACCATGGCTTTCAGATTGAAAACTACCTTCACATGTCTTCAGTGGGTTAGATCTTATTTTTCTCTGTTCTTCTAAATCTTATGTTTTATTCTTTTATAGAGACTACAGACTTAAATGAATGTTAAATTGGAGACAGTGGTTCCAACTTTAACTTGGAACTTTTTAAAATGATTATAAAATATTAATCTAACTCTAAAGAGAGACCTGGGAAACTGTAGGTGAATTGTATGGCTTTAAAAATGTTCACCTTCTTCCTGTCAGTCTTTTTTGTATTAGAATAGATCCCAAAATATAAAAACGGCCTAGCTCAGTTGAGCAAAATATGTACCATGTTCTGAACAGGCGAAGCACAACTAGGGAGTCTCGGGACTTCGGGTTTGTCTGATTTCCATGACTGCCATTACCTAAATATTGGAAAATCACTGACATCGATTCAGAGACTGTCCAGAGCCCTCTTCAGCCTTTGTGGACACAGAGTGGCTTATTTAAATGAAGCAGCCTCTCCTTCCAATGACGTGAGGTGTTTATTTCTCTTTCTTTCTAGTTGTTTTATTATATGTCACCCATTGCAGACTAGGCACCCATAAATATTTGTTGGGTAAATTACACAAGAAATCGGCTTCTATTCTCAATCGGAAGTCTAGTATGTATCTTTTGCGGTTATGTGACTTTTTGGAATAAACTGGATAAAATCATGGAATTAAAAATTCACTTTTTGCATATACTTTCCCTCCTGCAACTCGTCCAGTGTATGTCTTGCGTAGTGTTACTAAATATAACTTTCTGAAAGTAGCTTTCTATGCAAGAAAGCATGGAGGAGTGCTGTCTTCAGTAGAAGGATTGTTCAAAGACAGCTGGTTGCTGCAGTCTGCAAATGATTTGATCAGATCTCTCTCAAGAAGAATTCTTGTTGCAAGACAAGGAATTGGTGGAATACAAACAAAAATAGGAAATGAAGGAAGAGGAGAGTGCAAAGGCCGACTGGATTGCGAGGGCGTGCACGGGGAGTCTTGGTACCGCAACTAGTTCCGTGTATTCAGAAGAGCAAGTGCCTTCCAGGGGGAAGTTGGCTCAGCCTCACATTCTACGAGGCGTTTCTCAGGCAGCACTGGACATGGGCCGCCCTGAATATTCTTTGCTCCTGAGGACACCATTTGCGGGGCTGACTTGTGTACATACACGGGGCCTCTGGCTGTCTCTGGTAGAAGCAAATTTGTCACACCTCTTGGCAGGATTTCCAGTGACTTGGGCAGAGCCAGTCATTAAAGTGGTAAAGCAGGTTGTATTCCAGAACTTTGTAATGGGGGGAAGAAAACACCTCAGTTTAGAGCTGGACTCAACTCTGCATACAGCAAGGGAAATGGAGTCGGCAGCCAAGGAGCAGGTTAGAGGTTGGTGGAAAGAGGGTCACTGAGAGGCCACAGCAGGGCTGGAGGGCACTCGGGCTAAACTGACCCATGGGGAGTCTTGCTAAAGTCAGGGCTGGGGAACCCAGCATCACCTGGGGGATGGCAGGGGACACGGAACTGATCAGATGTTGGACGCAGTCGTGGGGGAGTCTCATGGCGATGCAGACTTGAGGCTGAGCTGAAAAAGGGCGTGGAGAAGCCCAGGGTCTGGTCAGGGAGGGCGTCCTTGCCACTGGTGCCAGGAGAAGCAGGTGTCCATGTTCCTAACCAACATGCCGCATGGTTGCCGCGATCACGTCGCATACCGTGTCCTGTCACCTCTGCCGGGCTGTGAGCTGGGAAGCTGCGCAAGCCTTTTCGCCACTGTCGTCCTGGCCTGTGTGCATGCCTAGCCAACAGCTGCTGTGTAAATAAGTTTGGAAACCAAGTCCGTGATACGGACGTGATGTATCACAAACACGCTGCAACAAGAGACAAAGCCTCCATCCAGCACTGCCACCGACTCTCCGGGAGCCTTTGGCCACATTCTGTGACACAGGAGGGGCCCAGAGCAGCTCAGTCCCCTCGAGACCTGACACCAGCCCCTCCAGAGACCGTCCATTTTCTAGGAGTCACGTGAAAAAAGTAGAAGAAAGCATAATAAATTGTGATATATTTTATTTTGCCTAATATATCCCAACAGCATCATTTCAACATGCAATCTACACATAAAATGCATTCAGATTCTCTACATTCTTTTTCATGTACAGCCTTCCAAATACAGGGTGTATCACACCCACGAGACTTCCCCGACTGCTGTGTGCTAGTGCTGGATTCTGAGTGACCAGAGAAGCCACTACATTAAAATATGGGGGTCATTCCCCCCGCAGTGTGCGGGGAGGAGGCAGTGGGGCCATTCCCTCTGCAGTGTGCGGGGAGGAGGCAGTGGGGGCCATTTCCTCTGCAGTGTGCGGGGAGGAGGAAGAAGGAAGCTGCTTGCCCCTCCTCTTCCAGGTTCAGGTCCTGCTTCCGGGACTCAGCGCCGCGCCTCTGGGAAGCGCCGGTCCAGGAGCTCCGCAAGTTACAGGAGAACCAGGCGGGGCCGTGGTCCAGCGAGGCCTGGGATTCAGAAGGCATGAAACTTTCCTCAACGCTTGGACACCGGCCCCCTCCCCCGGGTCTTCCTGCTTCTTCCCCCTGCCCCTGGCTCCCGCCTCGAGCCACCCTCTCTCGCTCCCCAACGCCTGCACCTGCGCCGGTTACTGGGGGCGGTGAGAGGAGGCCAGAAGCAGAGGCGATGCCGGCCGGGGGCGGGCGGTGGGGGGGCTTCTGGGAGCAGCGGACCCGGCAGCTGCAAAGCCAAGTGCGGGTGAGTCGGGGTAGGGGGAGGGAGGAGGGACCTCCCCCCTCGGAGGCTCCACGCTGAGGCCTGGGAGAATCGGGTGAGCTTGAGGTTTTCACTGGATGGTGGCCAGCTTTGGACACAGAGGCCCCACGTGATCTGTCCCCGCCCGTCTAGGCTTCCACGACCTAGGGGTGGTGGACCTGCTCTGTCCTCCCACCACTGACCTCCACCTGAGGCCCTGGACTTCCCTGTGGGACCTCCTCTCCCCTCCCACCTGGGGACCTCGTCCCCTGAGGGACCTCCCCCCTCCCCCTCCCCCTCCCCCTCCCACCTGGGCCTCCTCTCCCCTTGGGCCTCCTCTCCCCTCCCACCTGGGGCCTCCGCGACTTTTAAAACCGTCAGCTGTGTGCTGTGCACGTGCCGGGAGCACAGTAGTTAAGCCGGGACAGGTAAAGCTCTTCTAGTCACTGCCCTCTTGGAGTATACAGTTGAATCCGGGAAGTAGATCAATGAAATAAACACAGAATGATTGTAAAATACAGAACGCTGGGAAGTGGAGGTGCATGGTCCCACACGTGTTTATAATTCAGCCATCGCCTAATCTGAGAAATTAAGGATTTCTGCATCGTGCCCGTGCCCGCTGAGCTGAGCTCTGCTGAGATGGGGAGCCCTTCTCTGGCTGGAGGCTGAGGGCAGGAGCTCTGGGTGAGAGGCTGCGGCCGGCAGTGCTGTGAGCTGGGCAGGGGTCAGCGCCGGCTGGGGCAGCGCAGGAAGCAGCTGCTGCTTGAGACTGAGAGCACAGCAAGGGGCCGAGCTCCGCCTGGTCAGTCGGGACCAGTAAGGGATCTTCTTTCTTGAGGGCACAGAGACACCGTTGGAGGGATTGTGAGGAGGGTGGGAAGATGAGATTAAATTCCTATTCTGAAAATGTCACATTGTGGAGGGCACTGGTTCAAACGGAGTAATGGCCATGGAGGGAGAACACTGCCCGGGGACACCCCGGGGTGGCAGGGAGAGGAGCCCCGGAAACCTGAGCAAAACGTGCAAAATGGGGAAAACCACCCACTTTTTTAATGGAAGTTGTGCTAACAGCTGTCAACGAAAAGAGTCAAACTCTGTAAAATATTTGAAGAGATTTATTTGGAGCCAAATATGAGTGACCATGGCCCGTGACACGGCCCTCAGGAGGGCCTGAGAATTTGTGTACGAGGTAGCCGGGGCCAGCTTGGTTTTACACAATTTAGAGAGGCAGGAGACATCAATCAAATACGTTTAAGAAATACATTGGTTCGGCCCAGAAAGGCAGGACAACTCAAAGGGTAGGGGGAGGGCTTCCAGGCTCTAGGTTCATGTAAACATTCTCTGGTTGACAGTTGGTTGAGTTTGTCTGAAGACCTGGGATCAATAGAAAGGAAATGTTCAGGTTAAGATAAAAGATAGTGAAGACCAAGGTTCTTTTGAAGTCTCATTATGGCTGCCCTTAGAGTCAATAGGTGACAGATGTTTCCTATTTAGATTTTTAAAAGGTTCTAGACTCTTTAGTTCATCTCTTCAGGATTGGGAGGGCCTGGAAGAAAAAGATCTAACCGTGTTAACAGAGATTCTTTACAGATGTACACGTCCCCCAACAAAGGACAGCTTTGCAGGACCATTTCAAAATATGGCAAAGAAGCATGCTTTTGGGGTAAAATATTTTGACTTTCTTCTTTGTCTCGTAATATTATGTCTGAGTCAGATTTGGAAAGTAAGTCACAATGTATAGGGCTAAATAAAACCCATCTGATGAGAATTTATGATTTGTAGGGCATGACTCCCCGGGCCCCTTAGATAGGAATTTGAAGCGCAAGAGTTAAAAAAAAAAAAAAATCAGAGCTTAGTCCTCACAGCATACATCAGATGACAAATATTTATTCAAGAAAGTCTGCTAAAACTCCATAAGAACAATGATCATCTGTGGATCCCTCCTTCCCCCACTCCAGCTTATCTTGACAGAGCCCCCCTCTTGGTGGTTGTGTCCGAGAAGACAAGGCTTGCTCTCCCCTCAGCTCCCATCCGAGGGTCCCCTTATCTCACCAGGAGGGACAGATGCCAGCATTTCTCACCGCAGCACCCAGTTGAAGAGGCTAAATTCCTGGTGAGCATGGACAGCCCCCTTCTTCCAGCCAGTCTCTACTCATTGGATGGGGTTCTAGCCAAGAACAGCAGGCTAAGAAGGCTGGGATTCCATTGCTCTCCCCAGCTCCACTGTAGGACACAGCTCTGTAAAAAGAGGCAAACTGAAAAGACCAGAGAGCAGGACAGTCCCCAGGGAAGAAAAGGTTGCTCTGAAGCTCTTCCCAAAGGAACTGGCTTTATTGGAAACAGCGAGTTCAAGCCTGAAGGCATGCTCTGAAAGGATTGTTCTCTTAATTAGGAGCAATGAATTGGTCTGTGAGGGCTGCCAGAACAAAGCACCACAGACTGGGGGCTTAAACAACAGAAATTTCTCCCTCACAGTTCTGAGGCCTGACGTCTGAGCTCAAGGCATTGGCAGCTTTGGTTGCCTCGGAGGCCTCTCTCCTTGGCTTGTGGATGGCCACCTTCTCACCGCGTCCTCACGTGGTCTTTCTTCATCGTGTCTCTGTACGTGTCCAAATTTCCTCCTCTTGTAAGGACACCAGCCACATTGGAACACGGCCCACGCCCTCCTCTGGTAAGGACACCAGTCATGTTGGAACAGGGCCCACCCCCACCCCCATGGCCTCATTTTCACTTAATCACCTCTTTAAAGATCCTATCTTCAAATAGAATCATATTCTGATATACTGGGGGTTGGGACTTCAACATTTGAATTTGGGGGTAGAGACAAAATTCAGCATATGATCAACAAGCTAATTCATAGCCCTACTAGGTTGCTAGAGAGAACCAAAATGGTGACTAAGAAGAGCCCTTGGCTGGGCGTGGTGGCCCACGTCTGTAATCCCAGCACTTTGGGAGGCCAAGGTGGGCGGATCACGAGGTCAAGAGATTGAGGCCATCCTGGCCAACATGGTGAAACCCCATCTGTACTAAAAATACAAAAATTAGTTGGGTGTGGTGGCGTGCACCTGTAGTCCCAGCTACTCGGGAGGCTGAGGCAAGAGAATCGCTTGAACCTGGGAGGCAGAGGTTGCAGTGAGCTGAGATCGTGCCATTGCACTCCAGCCTGGGTGACAGAGCAAGACGCCGTCTCAAAAAAAAAAAAAAAAAAAAAAGGGAAGAAGAGCTCACCTGGAGCTAACACAAACCTCAAAGACAGGCCTCAAAACACGACCCCTGCTCCAGTATAATTGGACCAGACACTGAAGAAATGTATGCCCAGGTCATTACTGAAAATCATAGAGCAATCAGTTGGTAATTAATGGAGCTTAACAGGTAGATGTGATGCCGCATAAGGTAGATGGCTTAACAGAGGGATCAGGGAAAGAGATAGCCAATGTCCCCACCAAAACCACCACAACCCAGGGTGGCTGTGAGGATGCCCAAGGCTGAGTTCTCCAAGGAGCTACCCCAGAGGCTTCACACTGCAGGGGAAATAAGCTTCATTGAAATAGTCTAACCAAGTGACTCAACAGATAAGCAAAGAACAACAAAACCAAGCTGCAGGCAGGGAGGAGAGGAATCAGCATGTACAGTTTTCATACTATTACCTAAAACATCCAATTTTTCAATAAAAATAGACATGCAAAGACATTCAAAGAAACAGGAAAATGAGACATGAGGAAAACACAGGAAACAAAAGCTGCCTTATGAGGGCCTAGATTTTTGTTTTTTAATTTGACTCTGATTAGCAAGAGGGCCTAGATTTTGAGGAGACAAAGACTTCAAAGCAGCCATTACAGACATGTTCAAAAAACTAAACAACGCTGTGCTCATAGAAGTGAGGGAAACCATGGCAATGTCTCATCAAATAAAAAACAATGAAGAGATAGAAATTATTTTTTAATGATAATCCTGGAGCTGAAAATAACTGAAATGGAAAAAAAAAAAATTTCTGGCAGGGCTCAGGAGTAGATTTGAACTGAAAAGTCAGCAAACTTTAAGATAGATTGGTAGAAATCATGTTATCTTAAAAACAGAGATAATAGATTTAAAAAATGAACAGAACCTCAGAGAAAGATGTGAAACCTTTAAGCACCCCAGTATATGCATAATGAAAGCAAAAGAAGGAGAGAAGAGAGATAAAGGAGCAGGAAAATATTCAAAGAAATAATTGCTGTAAACTTCCCAAATTTGCTTAAAAATATGAATCTCTCAAGTTCAATGGATCCCAAAAGTAGGATAAATACAAAGAGATCCACACTCGCACACGTCATAGTACAAATGTTTGAAGCAAGATGCAAATCTTGAAAGCAGATTTGTTGTCGTGTACGTGAGAACCCAAAAGGACTAATGGCTGACTTCTCCTCAGCAATGATGGAAGTCAGAGGGTGGTTGATACAGTTTGGCTGTTTCCCCACTCAGATCTCATCTTGGATTCCTATGTGTTGTGGGAGGGACCCAGTGGGAGGTAATTGAATCATGGGAGCAGATACCTTCCCCATGGTGTTCTCGTGATAGTGAATGAGTCTTACGAGATCTGATGGTTTTAAGAGGAGGAGTTTCCCTGCACAAGCTCCTTCTCTCTCTCTCTCTCTCTGTCACCATATGAGGTGTGACTTTCCGCTTCTGCCATGGTTGTGAGGCCTCCCCAGCCACATGGAAATGTTAAGTCCAGTAAACCTCTTTCTTTGGTAATTTGCCCAGTCTTAGGTTTGTCTATATTAGCAGCATGAAAACAGACTCATAAGGCAGTGGAGTGACATGTTCAAAGTGCTGAAAGGAAAGAAAACCTGTCAATCAAGAGTCTTATATCTGGCAAAACTGTCTTTCAAACATTAAAGCAAAATAAAAGCACTATTAGAAAAACAAATCTGAGAGAATGTACTGTGAGAAGGAAATCCCTCAGGCTGAAAGCCCATGAAACCACAAGGAAGCTCAGATCCACAAAGAGTGTCAGTAAAGTAATTACGTAATTATAAAAGATAGTAGACATGTATATTTCGTCATTTTCCTTCTCTTAACTGATTTAAAGAGCAGTTGTATAAGACAGAATGTGTATAATTGTACCGTTGGCTGGCCCTGTAACATGTAGAAATGTATTTGACAAAAATAGCACAAAGGATGTGATGAAAGCAAAGTTTTATTGGAGTCAGGAAATGACACCAGTGACTTGAATCCATAGGACCAAATGAAGAGAAACAAACATGGTAAATAAAAAGAGAAATAGAACTTGCATAGAAATATACATGTATTCTCCTTCCTTTCCTCACCTTCTTTAATGAACATGAAATTATGTAAAGTCATAATTATAACAATGTATTGTATTTGTAACATATATACATATAATGTGTATAACTATAATAATATAAAAGAGAGGAGAGAAGAATACACCTAACAACAGGGCTTCTGAACGAGTGAGACAAAAACCGACAGAATGGAAGAGAAATAGGCAATTCAAAAACAGTGACTGCAGACTTCAATACTCTACCTTCAATTATGGATAGACCAACTAGATAGAAAATCAACGAGTAAACAGAAGACTCAAAGAACACGACAAACTGAACAGACCTAACAGACATCTGTGGAACACGCTACCTAACAACAGAACTCAGAATTCTTCTCAAGTGCGCATTGAACACGCTCCAGGATAAACATACTAGGTCATAGAACAAGCCTGAATCATATATGATTTCTATCCTTTAAATAGAATAAGCCTGAATCATATACGATTTCTATCCTTTAAATAGAACAAGCCTGAATCATATACGATTTCTATCCTTTAAGTAGAACAAGCCTGAATCATATATGATTTCTATCCTTTAAGTAGAACAAGCCTGAATCATATACGATTTCTATCCTTTAATGTATTCAGGCTTGTTCTGTGACCCAGCATGGTTATCCTGGAGCGTGTTCAGAATAGAGTTAAATTTGAAATTGATGGCAAAAATAAATTTGGGAAACTCACAAATATGTGGAAATTAAACAAGACACTCTTAAATAACCAATGTGTCAAAGAAGAAACCACAAGGAAATAAGGAAGTACTTTGAGATAAACAAAAATGAAGATATCACAGTACAGAAACTTATGGGATGAAGCTAAAGCAAGGCTTCGATGGAAATGTATAGATGTAAAAGCCTGTATTTTAAAAGGAGACAGATCTCATGTCAACAACCTGCTCTTCTACCTTAAGGCACTGGACAAAACAGAGCAAACTAGACTCAAACAAGTTGAAGGAAGCAAACAAAAGAGATTAGAGCAGAAGCGAATGAAATAGAGAATAGAAAAACTACAGAGAAAATCAACACAAATAATTGGCTCTTTGAAAATATCAATAAAATTGATGAACCTTTAGCTTGACTGACTAAACAGGGTCTCAAATTGCTAAAATCAAGGATAAAAAAGGGGAGGCCAAGGTGGGAGATTAGGAACCAGCCTGGGTGACATGGTGAGACCCCCTCTCTATATAAAAAAAAAAGAATAAAAAAGGGAATAGTATCTTACAGAAATATAAAGGATTATAAGAAAATACTATGAACATTGCCAACAAATTAGATGAAATGGTCAAATTTCTATAAAAACACAAACTAACAAAACCGATTAAAGAAGAAATAGAAAATCTGAATTGAACTATAATGGGTAGAGAGATCGAATTAGTAACCAAAAACCTCCACAAAGAAAAGTTCAGGTCCAGATGGCGTCATTGAATTCTACCCAACACTTAAAGAAGAATTAGCACCAGTCCTTCACAAACTTTCAAAATCTAGAAGAGGAGAGAACATTTCCCATTCCATTAGGCCATATTACCCTGATGCCAGAGCCACAGAAAGATACCATGAGCAAAGAAAACTACGGAGCAGTATCTCATAAATAGAGGTGCAGAAACCCTCAACAATAGATGAGTAAGCAGAATCCAGCCATATATAAAGAGAATTATACATCAAGACCAAGCGGGACTCACTCCAGGAATGCAAGGCAGGTTCAGCATTCAAAAATCAGTTAAGGTAATAGACCATATCAAGAAAATAAAGGACAGCACTGCTATGATTATCTTAATAGACCCAGAAGAAACATTTGACACAATTTAACACCTCTTCATAATAAAAATACTCAATCAAATAAGAATGGAAGGGAAATTCCCCAACTTGATAAAAGGCATCTGTGAGAGAACTATAGCTAATGTTGCTGAAAGACCGAACGCCTCTCCCCAGAGACCAGGAGCAAGATAGACACATCCACTTTCAACACGTTTGGTCCACATTGTCCTGGAAGCATGAGTCAAGCGGTTGGGCAGGGAAATCAAAAGGAAATGGCATCTACATCAGAAAGGAAGAGGGAAGATGATCTCCAATTTGCAGAAGACATGATCTCGTAGACAGAAAATTCTAGGAAATCCACTGAAAAGGGGCCAGGCACAGTGGCTCATGCCTGTAATCCCAGCATTTTAAGAGGCAGAGGTGGGTGGATCACTTGAGGTCAGGAGTTCCAGACCAACCTGGCCAACATGGTGAAACCCCATCTCTACAAAAATACAAAAATTAGCTGGGCATGATGGCAGGTGCCTGTAACCCCAGCTACTCAGGAGGCTGAGGCGGGAGAATCACCTGAACCCAGGAGGTGGAGGTTGCAGTGAGCCAAGATCTCGCCATTACACTCCAGCCTGGGTGACAGAGTGAGACTCTGTCTCAAAAAAAAAAAAAAAAAAAAAAAAATCCACTAAAAGAAAACTCATTCACAGTAAATAAATTCAGCAAGGTTGAAGAATATAAGGTCAATATACAAAAAGCAAATGTATGCTGTAGGAATGAACAACTGAAAATGAAATTAAGAAAACAATTCCATCCAGACATGGTGGCTCATGCCTGTAATCCTAGCATTCTGGGAGGCTGAGACAGGAGGATTGCTTGAGGCCAAGAGTTCAAGACCAGTCTGGCCAGCATATCAAGACCCTGTCTCTATTTAAAAAAAAAAAAAAAAAAGGCTGGGCATGGTGACTCACACCTGTAATCCCAGCACTTTGGGAGGCTGAGGCTGGTGCATCACCTGAGGTCAGGAGTTCGAGATCAACCTGGCGAAACCCCATTTCTACTAAAAATACAAAAAATTAGCTGGGCGTGGTGGCAGATGCCTGTAGTCCCAGCTACTTGAGAGGCTGAGGCAGGAGAATCGCTTGAACCTGGGAGGCGGAGCTTGCAGTGAGCCGAGATCATGCCATTGCACTCCAGCCTGGGCAACAGAGTGAGACTCTGTCAAAAAAAAAAAGAGAGAGAGAAAGGAAAGAAGGAAGGGAGGGAGGGAAGGAGGGAAGGAAGGAAGGAAGGAAGGAAAGAAGGAAGGGAGGGAGGGAGGGAGGGAGGGACAATTTTGCTTACAATAGCATAAAAAATATCAAAACATTTCAGAATGCCTTTAACCAAAGAAGTACAAGGTGTAAAACTTAACAAGACTTTTACACTGAAAATGATGTTCACCATTATTAGCCACCAGGGAAAAACAAAACCACAACATGACACCACTGCTTGCCCACAAAGAGGACTATAATAAAAGAGAGATAATCACAGGTGTTGGAGAGGAGGTGGAGAAACCAGGATCCTCATGCAGTTGTGGGAATGTAAAAATAATGTTGCTCTTACCAAATGGAACGTCTTGACTGTGAGTTGTCCAGGTTCTTGGTGTGTTGAACAAAGAATTGAACAAAATGCACAAACAAAGCAACAAAAGAAAGAAGCAACAAAAGAAAAAAGCAACAAAAGCACAGATGTATTGAAAGTGCAGATTGATTGAAGTGAAAGTGCACTCCACAGAGTAGGAACGGGCTCAAGCAAGCGGCTCGGGAACCCCAGTGGCAATGTTCTGTAGGGCTTTTCTGAGGCGAAAAGAATTTGGTAACACCTCTGGGTGCCCTTTAGAGGCCTGTGACCAATCAGAGGCTGAAGCGGAGATGTGGCCCGTGGTCAATCCGAGGCTGACATGCAAACTTGTCTGTCTTGTTATCACCGGAGGGAGACAGTGGCCTGTGTGCTGCCCAGTCCTGCCTGGAACTAGCTGCACCTGCTGTTCTTTTGCTTATACCTTCACCCTTGGTTACTCTGATTCCCTATTCTCCTGCCTCACAGCTGCTTGGGAAGACAGTCTGGCAGTTCCTCAAAATGCTAGGTATATGCATCCAAGAGATGTAAAAACATTTCCCCACAAAGCTTATACAGGAATGTCCTGGCAGCACTACCCTTAATAACCAAAAGGAAGAGAAAACCTCAACGTCCATCAACTGATGAATGAATAACAAAATGTTACACATCCATACGATGGAATATTCTATTTGGTAATAAAAAGGAAAGAAATTCTGATATTGCTACACATGGCTGAGCCCTGAAAACCTTATGCTGAGTGGGAGCCAGATACAAAGGACCACATGTTGTGTGATTCCATTTGTATGAAATGTCCAGAATCGGCAAATACAGAGACAGAAAATAGATCCGTGGTTTCCTGGCGCTGGGGGTAGGAAGTAGTTAGGAGTAATGTCTAAGGGTTTCTTTTGAGGAAGATGAAAATATTCTGAAACTAATTCTGGTGAGTGTTGTACTCAACGCACACTAAGGTTCACTGAATTGTGCATGTGAGTAAATTGTCTGGTGTGTGATTTGTACCTCGGTCAGGCTATGGAAACGTTTTCAATTAATGTCAGAAAGAAGAAGCTGGCAGAGAGTGGTGGTGTCTGCTCCTGCAGTTGTCCGTGAAGGGAGGGTGCCCTCTTGGAATTAAGTGGACTGGAGAGGAAATATTCCAGAGATTTCTTTTTAAGAGGCTAAATGGACTGCATATAGCAATGGATAGCATAGATCAGGGGTCCCCAGCCTCCGTGCCATGGACCGATACTGGTCCGTGTCCTGTTAGGAACCGGGTGCACAGCAGGAGGTGAGCAGGGGTCCATGAGCATTCCTGCCTGAGCTCCGCCTCCTGCCAAATGAGCAGCGACATGAGAGTCCCAGAGGAGCGCGGACCCTCTTGTAAACTGCACCTGTGTGCTCCTTGTGAGAATCTAATGCCTGATGACCTGAGGTGGAATGGTTTCATCCCAAAACCATCCTACCCCCAGCCTGTGGACAAACTGTCTTCCATGAAACCAGACCCTGGTGGCAAAAAGGTTGGGGACTGCTGGTGTAGATGACTCCCAAGGCCTCAGGTCATATCACCAGTCCCAAAGAGTTTGGAGTTACAAGCAAGATTGTCCTAAAATCATCACAGCTGGTTGTGGGCGTGTCAGCAGGCGTGGGGGAGGAGGAGTCCCCAGCAGAGGACTGAACCCCCCGTAGGAGGGCCTGCACCACAACCTGCTTCCTAAGAAACTGGTGGTTGTCTTTGCAGGAAATTCTCCAGTTGCTGGCTCTCTCTGTGTTCACTATTGATAGGTGATATGTCACAGCCCTACATCAGACCCTCCAGTGCCCTCCCATCTATGTGGGATCAAACCCAGTCTTCCACCTGGCTTGCACACACCCTGGCCATGCCCTGGCCTCCTTCCCACCTCAGCCTCCCTCACCCACTCACCGGTCTCGCAGGCCTCTGCCCCGTCCTCAACACGCCACGCTCGTTCCCACCTCAAGGCCTTCACACTGGCTGCTTCTGTGCCCCAGTGTTTCTGTGACAGTCCTCAGCCCTCCCAGCCAGCCTCTCTGAGCCCGCTTCTGACAAGGGGTGGGAGGGTCCAAGCCCCCGGGTTCGGCTGCTGGTCAGGGGCCACACTGGAGGCTGGAGAGGTGGTGGATGTGAGCGTGGACGGTGGGAGGGAAGCACAGCCTGTCGGGGTGGAGATGGTCTTTCCTGCCTGTCCTGGGGCCGCGGCGTCATCCGAGCCCAGCATCGGTCAGTTCCCATACAGTCAGGCATCGCTGAATGGCGGGGTTGTGTTCTGAGAAATGTGACCTTGGACAGCTTTGTCATTGTGGGACATCGTGGGGTGCTTTTTCACGACCTGGGAAGGTGCCGCCTGCTGCTATCGGGTGTGGCCATTGCAGCCAGGCCACAGATCTGTGCAGCACGGGACTCTGCCGAATACCGCGGGTGGCTGTAACACAACAGTGAGGATGTGTGTATCGCAACACAGAAAAGCTACAGTAAAAATAAGGCACTGCCCTCTCAAGCGGCCACGGTGAGGGACGAGGCCTGTCATTGACCAAAGCACGGCCGGGCAGCCCAGGACGGCAGCTCCTCACCAAGGGCCCGTGTGTTTGCGTCCAGTGTACGCTGTGTTCTGAGGGTGAGCATGATGGCTGATTAATAGAAGTCTCATGACTTCAGTACAACCAGGTAAGTGCTGCGTTGGTCATTGTCTGTTTTGGATCCTTGGTTGTAGGCCAAAGAAGACAAGATAGCAGAACTGGAAACGGAAAACGCTGTCCTTCTTCTGAAATTGGCAGAGGTAATATTTTTAAATGTCCCGCAGGCTGAGTGGAATTGTATCCAGTGGGGAGTGATTTCGTGTTGAAGTCAGCTTTTAGCCCTTGTAGAAGAAATCCACTGTGGGTGACTGCCTGGGACCTTTTCTTTTTGCCATCGAGTGAGCCGACAGGGACTCCTCGGTTGCTGTGTGAAGTGTCTTCTTACACTGGATCAAGGTTGAGCTCTAAATTCCTGTGTGTCTCTGTGCTCACAGGTATTTAATGAGTAACAGTTCATGAGGAACTCACGCTTTTTCAAAACAGCTCTCTTGAGGTTTAGTGTACCAAGTGGGTGTATCATAAATTTACCCGTGTTAAGTGTACAATTCAACATTTAGGAAATGTGTAGTTGTGTAACTGACTTAGTCATTTGTGCTGCTGTAAAATATATCTGAGACTGAGACATTTATTAGAATAGAATTTATTGGGAGGCGAGGCAGTGGGATCACAAGGTCAGAGATGTCAATACCATCCTACAGAGCTGGCTGGCCCGAAACCCGTCTCTACTAAAACACAAGGTGGCCGAGGCGAGGTGGCCTGTAGTCAACTACTAGGAGGCTGAGGCAGAGAATATATGAGGAACCAGGGAGGCCGAGACACACAGTGACTGAGAGATCTAGCCACTGCACTCAGCCTGAGCTGACAAATTAAAGACTCCGTCTCAAAAAAAAAAGAGAGAATAGGAATTTATCACTCAGTTCCAGAGGCTACAGAAAATCAAGGCCAGACCCGCAGGCCGTGGCGAGGGCCCTTCTTCCTCAACGATGGTGCCATCTCTGGCACTGTCCTCGCCTGGCAGGACAGTGGGGAGCACAGAGCTGCATGTTCCACTTCTGGCGTCCAGGAACTTGGTCCATCCCAAAGGCTGCACAGGTTCCCTTCTGTGCATCCACGGGCTGCGGGTCCATCCCCAAAGGCCTTCTTCCAGTTCCCTCCAGTCACCACAAAGGCGTTCACTCAGGCTGCTTCTCAACACCACCACATCGGGGGTTAAGTTTCCATGTGAATTTTGGATGTGGCGCATTCAAACCGCAGCAGCCACCATCACCACAAGCCAGGTGCCCGGGGTCTCCATCACCCCGAAGGCCCCCGCCGGCATGCTTCCGCCCTTCCCGCACCCCGTTGTTCCAGGAAGCCGCTCGTCTGGTAACTGGAGCGATCTGCCATCCCGGGATCAGCCCCAGAACACCTGAACGATGCCACCCCTATCATCCATCTGCCTCACCAAAGAAAAACGTCTGTGGAAGATGACTCCGCTCAGTTTTTCTTGCAGGTTTGTTCTCAGAATTGAAAAGGAAGGGAGCACACAGGGAGAATGCCCTTGGCACACGCGGACTCAGGTTGTTCTTTTCTACCGTTTGCTGTTGCTACTTGGGGTAGACTGAGAAGCGGCCGCGGAAAGAAAGCAGGCCTGAGTCCCTGGAAGCTTCTCATCGGGACGTGAACCGACTGGGAAAAGGACATTTGCAGATGTGACCAAATTAAGACTTTTGGGATGCGAGAGTGTCCTGGATTATCCTGGTGGGCTCTAAATGCCACCGTGAGTGAGTGTCCGTAGAGGAGGGAGGCAGAGGAGTTTCCACACAGAGAGGCCACGTGGGGATGGAGGAAGGGAGCTTTCCAGATGTGACCATGTGTACTGGGCAATACAACCGCAGGCCAAGGGTTGCAAGCAGAGCCAGAGCCAGGAGGAGGCAGGTGGGCCCTCCCCAGAAGCCTTCAGAGGGAGGCCGGACCACACCTTGCGTCTGGACTTCTGGCCTCCAGAACCACGAGATGAGAAGTTTCTGTTGGACGCCCCCAGTTTCCCATAATTTGTAACAGTGGAAATAGGAAACCATTGTGTTCTCATCTTTAAATTATTACCCCTTTCGAATTCTTGGAATCTCAGCAGAATCAGGGCCAAGTGGGGCTTCTACTCTTCTTGACTATCCTTGAATAACCCTGTTGAGTTTCATTGGAAAAAAAAAATGCAGTTATACAAAACCTGCAAATTAATTAAGGGATATTCATACTACTTCTTAAATGAAGTGAATATTTTCTGCATTCGTTTTTAAGCTCGTTCTTTCCTGGGGTGTTGAGGCCCAGGTGTGCACGCATTATCATGCCCTTCCTAGGCGCTGAAGACCAAGGCACGCAGGCGGTAACACCAAGGTCTGGAGAGGTGAGAAACATTCCCACATTCACAATGACAAAAAGCCACGGGACTGAGCATCAAATCTCGTCACCCAGTTCCAGGCCACATTGTTCTCTGGAAGTGCACAGTGTAATTCTACAGTAATGAAAACAGTTGGAAATAGTAACCTCGTCCAACCTAAGAGCCTAACAGCAGCATTTCGTGGCTTTATTGGAAGGGTCAAGACTCTTGGTCAACAAGATCTCAAGGAACCCCAGGCGTCGTTGCTCCACGGTCACACTCCAGTCTCCATCTCCTCCTCCTTCCATGGAGGAGGGACCCCAGACCCCTGCCGGTGAGTGCCTGAGTGTGCCTGAAATGGCAGAGGTAAACCCCTCGGCATCACATTCCAGCAAAGCCTTCTCCAGCGGAACATGGATGGCCCTGCTCAGGGTGCCTCAGCATGAGTGGCTCTCCAGGACGTCACAGCCTCTGCGGTGCCAGCAGCCTGTCAAGGAGTGGCTGTCCGTGTGGCCGCAGACCCCTGAAGTGCAGGCCCAGCCTTCCCATTTGGGTCTGGTCCAGAGCCTGGTGCTGTTCACCACGCACTGTTGGTGGGGGCACTGCCCAAGCCCAGCAACTTTTCTAGTGTCATTTAGATGAGCTTTTTAAAGGATCTTTTTTAACATGTGAGATCATTAGGCACACAGTGTGAAGTGAAGCTGTGGAGCCCTGGCGTCTGCACTGTGAGCCCCTCCTGGTGGTTCCGGTCACTGGAAGGCCGATCTCCACATGGTGGCCCTGCCTGCTGCCTCCCCCAGGCCAGCATGCCCCACTGCCACCAGAGTGTGGCCTTGGTGTGTGGCGTGCTTGGCGTCACGGGCCCTGCAATGAAATGGCTTTTCCACTGGGACTCCCGGGCGGGGACGCAGGTGGAGCATTGTCCACCCCATGCACCTTGCAGATCTGGCGGCTGCACTGGCCTCCTGGTCCTCCTGGCCCTCCCAGCCTCTCACCCTCCCGGAGGCGGAGCTCCCTGCCTGCGACTCATGCTCCTGCTTCCCATGTCGCCCTCACCTAAGATAAGTCCCATGTCCCTTGCCCAATAGGTGGTGACTTTATTTCCATCCAACTCCATTCCTCAGCAACCCCCAGCGCAATCCGGCGTCCCTGTGCCCACGCAGGCTCGTTCCCCCGTCTTTCTGTTGCCCACGGCCAAATCCCCCAAAGCTCAGGGCAGCCCCACGTTGAGTGCAGGCCATCCTGGGGCCATGGATTTTCCCAGAATTGCCGTTCCACGCCCGGTGAGTCCCGGAGGCTTTGGAACACGGTTTCTAACACGCGCAGGCTGATTTCTAACGCTCACGCGCGTGGTATTGCTTTCTTCCCAGAGAGGATCTGAGCCTTTGGGGGCCGGGGACTCAATTTTGCTGCAGCTTCTTCTTTAGTCGGATGAGGGTGGGAGAACCTTCCCGGGCCCATCCTCAAGCCCCACGGATCCGGCCGGTGCTCTCGACGGCCTCTTCACCCCGGGGCTCTGGGAGCCGCCCTCCTCTGCAGTTGTCTGTTAACACCTTTCCACTTCGGAGGAGCTTCGCACGGAGAATACAGCGATTTTCTGACCTAATCGCACCCCGCTGTGCGGCCGCCCTCGCTCCACAGTTACTTTCGGTGACTTTGCAGCCTCCTGCCCCGCTGGGCCCAGCTCTCTGCTCCTGAGTCCCGGTCCCTCTGCTCCTGAGGCACTGAGCTTGGCCGTCTCTGTGCCAGGACTGGGGCCTGGGCTCAGCTCCCCGGAGGCACCGCAGGCATCGCCGGCCTCACACGCAGCCCGCCTTCCAGGACGTTCTGCCTCCCCGCACCTGGCCGGGACCCTCAGGCTCAGCCCCGGGGGTGCCTTCCCGACGGCTCCTGTGGCTCCTGGTTCACCTGGAGTTGTCCCCGCCGTGTTCCCCGCTACCGTGAGTCCCACGCAGGGGCGTTGTCTTCTCTCAGGCGGGCAGGTGCACCCGGGACAATCAGCAACCATTCTCTCCTCAGAGGAAAGAGGAGAGGTCCAGCCGTCCTCTGCTTCAGCTTCAAGGTTTTAAGACTTTAAATTGTCTTTGTTTATTTTCTATGCAATAGTACAAGGGAAAGATTGAAAAGAGTCGCAGTGAGGCCACTCGGATTTCCACCCTGTACAACAAACAGCAGCGTCTGCAGAGAAACACACGCTCAGCCTTGAGCCAGTTGGATCGTGTCATTCAGGTAAAAACAGCTTCACCAGAAGCCAGAGTTTTAATTTATGCAGTGAATGTTTATGTGTATTTCTGGTGAAACGGTTTACATTATGCTTGTCAAAAGACATGTCATCTTATGGAAGTAAAAGAGGCCCTCACTGAAAATAGGAAAGCCCCTCGTGTGTTAGATACAAGTTTCCATTACAGGCCCATTCTGGTCTTCTTTAAAAGGGTATACCATCGTTACGATTTTCTTTTTTTCTATTTATTTATTTATTTATTATTTATTTATTTATTTAGAGATGGAGTCTCGCTCTGTCACCCACGCTGGAGTGCAATGACGCGATCTCGGCTCACTGCAACCTCCACCTCCCAGGTTCAAGCGATTCTCCTGCCTCAGCCTCCTGAGTAGCTAGCACTACAGGTGCCCACCACCATGCCTGGCTAATTTTTATATTTTTTGTAGAGACGGGGTTTCACCGTGCTAGCCAGGATGGTCTCCATCTCCTGACCTTGTGATCCGCCTGCCTCTGCCTCCCAAAGTGCTGGGATGACAGGCGTGAGCCACTGCGCCCGGCCAAAATCGTTACTATTTTCATAATCAACTGCAGATGGTGTTCACTCAGGGAGCTCTGCTTTCTACTACATACTAAACAGAAGACTAAACCTAAAAACAAAACAAAACATAGGATTGGGATTCTGAGCAAATATCAGAAGGAAAAATACATTTTGGCCATGAAATGAATTATTTCAAATAGCTGTGGTAGTAGTTCAATTTTATGAGTCAAAATTCTCATTTTAATGAATCAAATTAAATCATTAAACTGAAATCTTACTTTAGTTAATCAAAGTTCTCAATTTAATTTTAACGTTAAATGGTGGAAAACATGTTTATACATGTTAGATTAAATAGATCTGGTACAGCATGTCATCAGTGTGAACAGCTCCTGTTAAACTACTAATAATTTTTAGAAATGAAAGTTAAAAAAATACTTATTCCGTATAGTATATTTGGCAGTTCTCCAGGGTGAAATTGTAGGAGGGTATTTTTATACCTTTGGTTGAGAACATTGTTTTACCTTGGTTTTAAACAATGTGACCAGCATAATGACTACAACAGTAAAACATCTGTAAACAGGATTAATCTGTTCTCTTTGTTACTGAGAATGAGCGATATCCCAGCCCCTGGCAAGCTGCATTCGTGTATTTAGAATAAATGTATATGAAATTAATTTTCATTCTTTTCAAACTGAATAAAATTAATTGAATAGGTTGTCTAACTTTTTCTGTACTCCATATAATAAAAACACTTGTTTTGATATTAAAATGTTATTAAGTTATTACAATGTTTCCCAAACATATGAAAGTCATCTCCATTTTATAGAAAAAGAGAGACTTGACTAAAGAAATGAAGAATACTTATTTAAGTTTAGTTATGCTCTCGTGATTTAAGAGTGTCTGATATTAAATATTAAGCATTAAATATTAAGTGTCCTGGTTCTGACAAATCTTCCCGTGGAAGATCCTTGAGATAATTTCAGGGGAAAAGAGGACTTTCCACACAGGACATGAGTTGCTTTGCTCCCAAAGTTCTCTAAAAGCATTCATATGTATTGTGTCTGGGATTTTATTATGTACATTTACATGTTAAGATGTTTTCACCGGCCCACATGTTTTCCACCACGTGCTCGTGATAACTGAGCTTCCAGAAGGCAGGTCTGGATAGTAGATTAGGAGGGCGGCCCCCGTTTCTCAGGCGGTGATGAGAGGCTCTGAGCCCGAGCCGTCATCGTGAGGAAGTCAACAACAGACGGAAACGCGGCTCGCGCCCAGCATCACCCCACCGTGCAGTGAGCAGCCCTTCCTACGGAAATTGGTGAAATACCTGACTTTCTGTTTCTTAAATACTTTAAGGGCATAAAAGCCACATGTACTGCTTTGAAAATACAAATCCCAGATGTACCGAGTCAGAACTTCTGTAAGTGAGCCGAGGCGCAGGCGGCATGAAAACAGTCCCAGCAGGTGTCCACACGCCTGTGCTGAACCACCTCTGCTTTAAACCCTTCCAGTTAACAACACGTCCGGCCCCATTACATTAATTGTGTGGGTATGTTATTATTCTATAGAAACATATATAACTAATTATTATGTAATTGTACTGTGATCATTAATAATATAATTTTACGAATCGTGTATGTTCTTATTTTATAGAAACTTAACCAGGATATACAGGCATTTCATTCTTCTTCTCGGGCACTCCTAAGAGATTATCAGGATGAGTATCAGGACCGTGTTTCTGCGATAGTGACCGCGGTGCAAAGAACACGGCAGAGCGCCGAGACCCTGCTAGGTAGGAGGGGCGTCAGTCCACACTCAAGAGAAATGTTTGCAGTTTTAAGACAATGACCGACTAGAATTTAAGTTTCCATTTCTTTTTCCTTTTAGCTGACACCTAATTCCACAGGCAAGCGTGGGCACCATGTGATTCGGCCACGTTGGTGCGTGCACTGCTCCCTCCCAGCTCCCACTGCAGCCCCACTTGCCAGGGGAGCTCCTTGTTCTCTTGGTCACCACAGGGCACTTCCCTGGCCTTGACGGTCACTACTGAACTGGCACCCGTGTCCACATTGGGCATTTTGTGTCAGAGTTTCATAAAATATGACGTGAGGTGTTTTTTTTTTTTTTTTTTTTTTTGTCTTATCAGTTCAGTTCTTCATTTCTAAGAACGCCACAGCATTTGGCTACTCTTTTGTTATAATGGATTTATTATCTTCAGCTGCGGTGCTTGAAGCCTGTGGAAGAGGTTGCTTTGCTTCTGCAGTTTTAAACTCATCGTCCACATTGCGCTATCCGGCCAGGCCCGGTGGCTCACGCCTATAATCCCAGCACTTTGGAAGGCCAAGGCGGGCAGATCACATGAGGCCAGGAGTTTGAGAGCAGCCTGGGCAACATGGCGAAAACCTGTCTGTACTAAAAATACACAAATTAGCTGGGTGTGGTGGCGCATGCCTTTGATCTCAGTTACTTGGGAGGCTGAGGCAGGAGAATCGCTTGAATCCGGGAGGTGGAAGTTGCAGTGAGCCGAGATGGCGCCACTGCACTCCAGCCTGGGTGACAGAGCGAGACCCTGTCTCAAAAAAACAAAAGAACCAAAGAGCACCGTCCCCACGTTCGTCTCGTGCTCACAGCTTCTGTCCAGTGTTCAGTGTGTCCACAGGCCAAACAGATGATTGTCAACTTAGGAACTCGGTCAAGTGTTGTTCTGCTGTTACTGCAAAACAGGTGTGTGGAAACTTTGGAAGCTGTACTGTTTTTCTGCGAGGCTACGTGATGCTTTCTTGAAATCGCTGCAGTAGCCTAGTTTTCTTCAGTGCACTCTGCTAATAACTCCCCTGAGGCCGTGTTTGTAGAAGTGATGTGTGCACGCCTGTGTTCTTTTCTGTGGTGGGGGTGGGGGGACAGAGTCTTGCTCTGTCGCCCAGGCTGGAGTGCAGTGGCGCCATAGCTCACTGCAACTCTGCCTCCCGGGTTCAAGCGATTCTCCCGCCTCAGTCTCCCGAGTAACTGGGATCATAGGCACCCTCCATCATGCCTGGCTAATTTTGTATTTTTAGTAGAGATGGGGTTTTACCATGTTGGCCAGGCTGGTCTCGAACTCCTGACCTCAGATGGTCTGCCGACCTCGGCCTCCCAAAGTGCTGGGATTACAGGCGCAAGCCACCACACCCGGCAATGCTTGTGTTCTTATAAGCCATGTGCTGCAGGGAAAGGGACAATCATTTTTGTGAAATGATTTTCACAGTAATTTTGTGAAAAGCAGTGTACCTAAGCTTTGAAAAGATGAAACTCAAAGGGAGAAGCAGGGAACAGCCAAGGCTGTCCCGCAGAGGGAATGCTGACACGGGAGGAGGCAGGGCCTGCTGAGACCCTGCCTGTGGGAGCCACGGTGCAGTCCTGCCACACACAGGGGTCCCCAGGAGGCTTATTCCTGCTCAGGCATCAGGCTCAGGGGCTCGGGGCCTCCTTACCTGGCTTCCCGGGGGGCGCGACTTCTCCCCTCGAGTTCCACGCTCCTCAAAGATGAGCCTCAGCCACCTCAGGTGCCCAGGCAACTCCTTTCAGCTGCCCTGACGAGAGGGATAGTGGGGACAGGCTGGTGGCTGGGGCCGGACACAGTCAAGGCTCAGAAGACCAAGTGACTGGGAGGGTCCCTCTCTCACTGTGGGGGACCCTTCCCACTTTCTTACACCCACATTCAGTCTGGACCTGGTAACGGGTGTTTCTTTCCGAAAGGGAGCGTGTGTGGTTCTGCAAGTCCAGCTTGGTTTCAGGCCTCATGAGAGCTGCATCTGTGCTGAGCAGGTCCTTGGGCCTGGGGGAGAAAGCCCCGGCCGCGCTGCATCCTTTGGCTAAGTGACATCTGGAGGGGCCCCTGGCTATCGTGACTCATACAGGCACGAGGTGTCCCCTGCAGCACGACACCGCGCTCCGTGTCACCCTCACACTGCCTCCACCACAATGGCCAGTCTGGGGATTAGGGTGTCCAAGCTTGGCCAAGGTGCCCATGCAGTGCCCACTCATCACCACATCACCGTGGCGCCATCCTGGTGGGACAGAGGCAGGAGTGGAGGCCCAGACCACCGTTACAATCCACAGCAGCAGAGCCCGGCCCCAGCATCTGCTTCCCTGCCCCACTCCCCCGCACCAAGGGCTCCCAGTGCGTTAGGAACAGAGACCTCCTTGGCTGCCGTGCAGACGACTGGGCAGCATTCAGGCTGATGACGGACGGGGTAACTGTGGGGAGAGGTCCCCCCGGTAAGCTCTGTGAGTCCCTGGTCACGGTGGGGACAGAGCAGCCTGGGTCCAAAGCGGTCAGGAGTACACACCACAGCACGCAGCTGGCCCTGGCAGACTCCATTGTTTTTAAAAATGTCTCCCATACTTAGAGAAAGGAATTTGACCTGCTGGGCCCCATGGATGTCCTCTCTGGTATAATGCCTCTGTCCCTTTGTCCTTTCAGCGTGCCAGGCAAAGGTGGTGCACCTGGAGCAGGCCTTGCAGGACGTCAGTGCGCGTCATCAGCTGGAGAGGCAGAGAAGGAAGGTCCTGCACAACAGCCTGGTGGTGAGCGTGGGCGTTGGGGAAAACTCGGGGCCGCCCCGGGGAGAAGCCCACACGGAACACGCAGGAGCCCCTCGCAGGAGGGTGCTAGGCGGGCGGGACAGCGGGGAGGGGGACAGTGGGGCGGCCTGGCCGGAGGGCAGAGGGGCAGAGCTGCGGGGGCTATGACCTGCGTACTCTTCACCCAGGAGGTGATGGCAGCTGGAGGAGGGGTGAGGGCGCCACAGGCTGATTTAGGCTTTCGGGGTCACTCTGGCTGCTCAGTCAGGAGGCCACGATGGGGAGCAGGGGGATGACTGCAGTGTCACGGGGGCTGGCAGCCTGGGCCACGTTGGTGGCGATGCAGGAAGTGGGACCGGCTGCTGTGAGGCACGAGGAAAGAGCTGTCACGGGAGGTCGGGAGCGCGGGAATCTGCGGAGATGGGGACTGGCACGGGAAAAGCAGGGATTCTGGTGTAACTGGAGATGCTGGTGGAGACTGCCCTTTCCCTTCGTCACCAGCACCTTTCGGCCACGTCTCTCCCTGCCCATTAACAAGACCCGGAGGCTCTCGTGCTTACTTGGTCGAAGGTATGAGACCTGAGATCCCATGAAACTTAACATAAAGTCTCAGGGTTTGATTTTACAACACGAGGATGCCAAGGTGGATGACTGAGTTGGTGACCCTCGCTTCTGTGAGGTTTGATTTTGATGGCCGCGCTTTGGCCAGTCTTTCCGAATTCCACCTGCCCGAGGCCCATGAAGCCGGTGTCCCTGCAAAGTTTCTCTCCCCTGGCCACGCTGAGAGGTTCTCCAGCCATTAGATGTGTCAAAGAATAATTCTCATTTTAAGCATCTACTTATGTAGTTCAGTGCTGCGAACATTGATATAAGAGGGCATTTATTGAGTGCTTCCTGTGTACCAAGTACTTTTGAAAGCATTTTAGTGTATTTCTTACTTAATCTTCACTATAGCACCACCTCTCTGGGTTGTGATAAAGACAAAGGGAGATATCAGGGAAGCACCTAGCACTTCAGAAAGTCTCACTACGCTGCAGCTTTTTTTTTAATCTGGAGTGTGAAAAGGACAAAATGAACCTTCCTAAGACGGAGGCAAGTCCCACAGGGAAGAATCGGTTGTGGAAGGTTCTGAGCGTTCCACCTCAAGCCTGGGTCTCCTGGTCTAGACGACGCGCGTGCAGTGTGTGGGGAGAACGTGCAAGCAGAGGCTGATCCCAGCTTCTGTGGGTTCATAGAGACCAGACGGAGGCTGTAAATCATTGGCCTATGACACTCACTCGGTTTTCAAGCTGTAGAAGGAGCTGCTCAGCACAACAGGCTGAATAAACTCGCCGTGAATCCAACACAAGATTTCAGAACGGACTCGGCAAGTGTCTGGGCACATACAGTAAAGATGTGTTGCTCACTGGAAACCAGTGGAGTTTATGAGAATAAAGAGTTTCTAATTTCCTTCCAGTCATTAAATCAAGGAAATACGACAGATATTGAATTTCCAGAATCCCCCCTAAAATGCCTAAAAGGTTGAGCCCAGAATACCATTCAAAGGGATTTTCTTTGGTACTTATTACCAAGTGATACCCCTTTGCCAAGTGAACACTTTTGTGAAGTATGAATCCAGTTTAAAATAACTGTTCATGGCCGGGCATAGTGGCTCATGCCTATAATCCCAGAACTTTGGGAGGCCGGGGCGGGCGGATCACCTGAGGTCAGGAGTTCGAGACCAGCTTGGCCAACATGGTGAAAGCGCTTCTGTACTAAAAGTACAAAAATTAGCTGGGTGTGGTGGCAGGCGCCTGTAATCCCAGCTACTCTCGAGGCTGAGGCAGGAGAATCACTTGAACCTGGGAGGTGGAAGTTGCAGTGAGCTGAGATTGCACCACTGCACTCCAGCCTGGGCGGCAGAGCAAGACTCCATCTCAAAAACTAAATAAGTAAATGAAATAACTGTTCACTGCCCTGCAGGGGCCTTTCGAAGTGGAGATGGGGCTCGGATGTCACGGCCGTGTCTCAGGAGCTGGTGCTCGGTGCATGTTCAGTGGGAGACACTCCGCAGTGCAGTCTTGCGCCCGGGTTGACATGCAGACCTCTTTATCATTGTAGGAGCTGAGAGGAAATATCAGAGTTCACTGTCGGATTCGTCCTTTGTTGCCTTTTGATAGTGAATCCGATGATCCAGTTTTGCAGAGCAGGTAACGTGTGTTTGCGCGGTGTGTGTGTGTCTGTGTGTGTGCTCACGGAGAAGACAGAGGGGTGGCACAATTTTAAACGCCATCTATTGTTCTGCCGCCAGTCCCAAAGCAGCATATTCTCGAGTTGTGGGTGGGGGCTCTTTTTAAGGATGGAGCTGTCTTGCTGACAGCAGACAGTTAGCAGCCCTCTGGAATACGGCCTGAAAACAGCCAAACCGCCTGAGCAGGCCCACCGTGCATGGTGGCAGTTTGTACCTGAGAGGGCGTCTGTCTTTTCATGGTTTGCCTCTGCGGGGTCTGAACAAACAGGGACAGGCTTTGAATGGACCTTTCCCTTTATGTCACTACATGAAAAAGGGAGCACCCGCTCTTCTTTATGAACCTGAGACCACCCACGCCCCTGTGCAGGCAGTCAATGAGGATTGACTCAACTGACACTTTTGACTTAGAGAAAGTTTTGATGGTGTTCATGGATAAAGCAAAACTGTCTGAAGTTCATTTACTCAAATGTTTACTTCAGCAACCATAATTCCCTCAATATGACTCTTACTTGCCCCTCCAAATGAAACAAACCCCCTGGCCTCCCCCTCCCATCCTGACCACACCTGCCTCCCCTTCTACTCCCATCCTGACCACACCTGCCCCTCCCACTCCCATCCTCACCACACCTGCCCCTCCCACTCCCACCCTGACCACACCTGCCCCTCCCACTCCCATCATGACCACACCTGCCCCTCCCACTCCCATCATGACCACACCTGCCCCTCCCACTCCCATCATGACCACACCTGCCCTCCGACTTCGATCCGACTTAATCTGTTCCATTCGACATCCTGATCTACATTCGCCCCGACTTTCATCTGCCCCTCCTCGACTCCCACCTTGACTCCATACCTCGCCCTTCACCATCCTGACCCGCTGCCCTCGACATCCTGACTCCCTGCCCCTCTCCCCTGCATCAATTTCCTCGGCTACACTCTGGTTTCTCCGCATCTCGGCATTGCTGACTGGCCTGACCCTCCTGCCACTCCCATTGCTGGCCACACTTGCCCTCCCTCCATCTCTGACCCTCTTGCCCTCCCTCCATAAACCTGCACCTCCCCACGCCCATTGCTGACCACACCTGGCCCTCCCCACTCCCACTGCTGACCCTCCCACCACTCCAGGGGGTTCCACTTCCCTGCTTTCCTGACACCATATGGGGTTGGCTGTATCCACAGTGGTAGGGGTCACTAGGGCCTGCTCCTGACTCTGTAGCTTTGCTCAGGCTGTTTTTCTTGTCTTGGGTTCCTCTGCTTAATCTGTCCAAATGAGCTTTCCTTGGAGGGCCTAGCTCGAGTCTCACCGTGTTTGCATCCTGCAGTTCAGCACTTGAGAATGTTTCAGAAAGCACTTGGCTGGTCCTACAGTGTGAAACAAGAAATTCGGATCTTTTGACAATCATTGAAACTTTTTCTTCTCAAAGTTTTTAGACTTGATTGTGCCGGCTGTAGTACCTTCTGTGCTTTCTTGAGTGGTGGCCACTTGTCACTTGTCAAAGGACTGGAAATTGGGCCTGTCGGGTACGTCAGTGTGGCACGGGACAGGCCTAGTGGCCCTCATTCAAAACGTGTGGGACCTGAAGAAGTGTTTCCGGTTTTGAATTTTTTCGTATTTTCAAATGTTCATGTTTTGCATGTACCGGATCAGCAAGATAATGCAGTGAGCATTTCTTTGAGCATCATCTCAGTGCTCAAAACGTTTTGGACTTTGGAGCGTTTTGGATTTCAGATTTTTGGATGAGGGATGCTTAACCTGTAGTTAGCGGTCCCCAGCGGTGACCAGCTTTCCTGAACTTGCCTTTTACATGGCACTTCCAGACGGCTCTTGTTACACACCAGCCTCCCTGCGAGCCTCCCACCACGAGAGGGAAATACATGCAAATGAATGCAAATGAAATCCCATCAGAAAAGGGGCTCCTCAGCTGCAGTAGCCTCATCAGAGGCGTGGCCTCGGGCAGGTGAGCAAACACCTGAGGCATGACATTGGGCAGGTGAGAAAACATCTGAGGCATGGCCTCAGGCAGGTGAGAAAGACAAGCACGTTTCCATAGTCACAGAGGCTTCCTTCTACCGGATGGCGCCACTCCGGGCTGTTCAGTTTCTCAGAGCTTCTTAAGAGGCTCCATAAACGTGTGTGTGAACTCTCACATTGTTTGTGTTCATTGGCTTTTGGTTTTGAAACATGTTGCATTTTTTCGGATTCATGATGGTTTGCAGATGCTTGATTTCCTGAAGGGGAGAACCTGACAAGCCTGTCTTCTAGATCAGTGATCCCCAACCTTTCTGGCACCAGGGACCAGCTTCGAGGAAGACAAGGTTTCCACGGACTGGCAGGCCGGGACGGGGATGATTTCAGGATGATTCAACTGCATTTCATTTATTGTGCACTTTATTTCAATTATTATTACACTGTAATACACAACAAATTAATCATACAACTCACCACAATGTCAAATCGGTGGGAGCCTGAGCTTCCCTGAGCTTGTTTTCCTGCAACTAGAGGGTCCCCTCTGGGGGTGAAGGAGACAGTGACAGGTCATCACGCATTAGAGTCTCATAAGGAGTGTGCAACTTAGATCCCTCACATGCACAGTTCACAGTAGGGTTTGTGCTCCTAAGAGAATCTAATGCTGCTGCTGATCTGACAGGAGGCTGAGCGCAGGCGGTGATGCCAGTGATAGGGAGCGACAGTAAGTACAGAGAAGCTTTGCTCACTCGCTCACCGCTCACCTCCTGCTGTGCTGCCTGGTTTCTAACAGGCCTCCGTGGCCGGGGGTTTGGGTCCCTTGTTCTGTATCACCACTGCTGTAAACTGCGCGTGAAGGAGATATTTAAGTGTGGATTACTGGAGTATGGATGACTCTCCCATGCAGTGTAGACAGGGAAGACGAAAACAAGAAATAAAGAACAGGGGTATTGGAGTAAAAAAATCAAGAGAAGACAAAAGGTGGGGGAAAGAGACGAAAATAATAAATAAAAAGTAAAGAATAAAAAAAAAAAAAAAAAAAGGATAAGGTCAAAAAGGACAATGAGTGGAGTTTTAGAAAGGGATGGAAGGGTGGACCCACGCACACAGGAAGAGAGAGAAGAGCCAAGCCAGGGTCCTGGGAGATCAGGACAGAGACGGAGATGATGGCAGAGAAGCACAGGGGTGTTTTAGAGTGACCAAGACAGACACAGAGATGATGGCGAAGAAACACAAGGGTGTGGTAGAGGCTGAATGTTAGGAATTCAGAAAGCAATTTCCTCATGACGTGTATTTTCAATGTTGTTTCATTCCTGCAGCTCCACCTCTAGAGAAGTGGCCCATGCTGTTGATGATGTGAGTATACAATTTTCCTTGCAAACTCTATTCAGAGAGCAGCTTCCTGCTTGGTGGGTCTCCATAGTCCCCACAGATCCCTGCAATGGAGAGCAACTCAGAGACTGAATGAATAGAAAGTAACTTATTTTAGGCTTTCTTAGTTAAGAAGAATTTTTTTTTTCTTCCTTGATTTCTATTGGCACATGAAATTAAGCATTTGACATGCTTTCCTTGTGGGAAACCAGCTCCTGACCCGTAGTGCTATGTGAGGAAGTTACTTCACTTCCATTTATTTTCCAGCCCAAATGATCAATGAGTGCAAATATGAGCAGGTTCTAAAATGTAGAGCACCAGGAAAAGAGACATAAATAGAAAATCGATGATATCAAGTGTGAACTTTGTGATTCTAAACTGGAATCAAGCGTAATTGTGTTTCTCCTGAAAAGCCGTGCTTTTTAGTTTTAGCCATGAAAAGGCCGAGAAGTCAGAAGGAGCAGCCCAACACCCCAGCTGGGGTCTCTGAGGACCAAGCCCACTGCAGGAGAGATGCTCATTAGACAACTCGAGTCTAGGCTGGGAAAGGAAGTGGGTGGGAGGAGCCTGGGGCGCTTCCGGGCTGAACAGCAAGGCCGGCCTCAGAATGGGGGGGTGCTGTGTCCCAGCACATGGAGCCCACCTCAGGCACTGCCTCAATGCGGGATAGAAGCATGGGGATTAACGAGGGACTAGAGCAGATTGAAATACATCATTATATTTACAATCTTGAGTTCATAATAATGATTTTTTAAAAGGACCTCACATTACTTTTTTGGGTGCTAGAACATCGACTCATTATTCTAAAAAGTGATGGAAAGAGGAAAGCGCTGTAAGGTCCTTCCTGTAGGAAACATACTCAGGGCAGATGCATGGTTTTTGAGGGAACAGAAGATTCTAGGTAATAAACTCAACAAATGATAAAACTGGAAAACCATCATCTGAAACCCCCAGTGAAATAGTGACTCTAGGCTCCTCAGAGGTCGCTGCTCAGAGTTGATGGGATCTTCACGACAAGGGCTCAGGGTTGCCTCAAACCCTCTAAGCATTCACAGCTCCCCTGAAGTTGGGATGCAGGGACAGGATGTCCTGAGAAGGTGCAGCAGGTGGGACACAGCGGGACTGATGAAGCACTTTTGCTTCAAAATCAAACCAGCATCTACTCAAGTCTCAAGGACTGTCATTTTAAAGGAGAGGAAACCATCTGCCAAGTCCAGAGTGTGGACATTTCACAGAACAGACTGCCTGCCTTCTCTAATAATAAGTTTTGTTTTTAAAGGCAGGAGAACACAGTAGAATGAGATGAGTCAGCCTCAGTGCAACCTGGTTTGGAGCCTGGCGTGCACAAGCCGATTGTCACAGGCATTGTTGGAACAGTGGGGGAAGTCCGAGTGTGTCCTGGGTGTGTAGGGAGCAAACCTTCTCCTGTACCCTCCTAGGGTCCCTGGCAGGGCCTGAGAATGGAATTGGCCTAAGGCAGGTTGACGGGGAAGAACATCGGATTTGTTGAATGTGGGGTCTACCTGACACGGAGCCCCAAGGGAAAGGAAGACTGATGAGTGGCACAGCCTGCACGCTGCCCTGTGGTGTTGGGCAGAGGCCACGGTGGACAAGCCACCAAACGAGATGGGAGACGGAGGGAAGGTGAGGGCTGTGCTAACAGGTCTATCTGTGCAGAGCCACTCAGCTTCGACCCTGTATTCGTCAGGGATCTCTAGAGGGACAGAATGAATGGAATAGATGTATATGTAAAGGAACAGTTTATTAGGTATGAACTCACACAATCACAAGGTCCCACAACAGCCATCTGCAGGCTGAGGAGCAAGCAGAGCCAGTCCGAGTTCCGACTGAAGATCTTGGAGTCCAATGTTCGAGGGCAGGAAGCATCCAGCACGGGAGAAGGATGTAGGCTGGGAGGCTAGGCCAGTCTCTCTTCATAGTTTCCTGCCTGCTTATATTCAGCTGGCACCTGATTAGATGGTGCCCACCCAGATTGAGGGGCAAGCCCACTGACTCAAATGTTAATTTCCTTTGGCAACAGCTTCACAGCCACACCCAAGATCAATACTTTGTATCCTTTAATCCACTGATCAAGTGGACACTCGGTATTAACCATCACAGACCCCAGCTACCAACGAGAACATGCTTTGCTCCTGGCCCAGCGAGGGCGGCTCTTCATGGGAGGGTCAGGTCCTGCCTTCAGTTCAGGAGGAAGAGGGGAAGCCGGAGTGCTCTGCGTGAGCCTCCGGCTTCTCAGGAGCCTTTAAGTAAAGATAATCCTAATGCCAAAGTGGCATATTTTGGGGTGACATGTTCTGCCACTCTCCATGTGACCCTAATTTTATAAAGTGTGATGAATGGCATGGTGATTGTATTGTATAATTTCTTGGTTTTTAGAGATGGGAGGTCTCACTATGTTGCAGGCTAGTCTTGAACTCCTGGCTCATGTGATCCTCCTGCCTTGGCCTCCCAAAGTGCTAAGATTGTAGACCTGAGCCACCACACCAGGCAAATTGTGCTTTAAAAGTGTTCTTATCATTTAAAAATGCAGCCTGTAATACTTAGCGATAAAACGATCCGTTGTCTGGTTTTGAATGTAAAGTATGCCGAGGAAAGGGAGGTGGATTGTGCAGGAATATCTGTAAAATAAGATTGGCCGGATGTTCAGCACTTGTGGTGCCGGATGATTGCACCTGAGGACGTGTCGTGCTGTTTCCCCCATTTCTGCGTATGTTAAAAAGTCCCCAGTGAGAACAGTTAAAAAAAAAATGCTGGAGCCTCTCCTTCATTCTGCTTATTATGGTGATCACAAGATGAATTTAGAAAGCACATGGAATGCTAACCATTTCACTAACATTGATAATTTTGAATCTAACATGAAAGTCTCAGGTCACGTAGGACACGATGGTCATTTTGAAGATGATTTTGTGTCACGTTGATTACCATACGTCTCGTTTGCGGTTCTACAAGGCCCGTCACCTGAATCAGTCTGATGATGGTTACATATTGCAAACTTTAGAAACCCTTTTTTAAAAGGTAGTTTTAGTTAATGGATTATATTTTTTAAAGAGGCCAAGAAAATTGATATAACCGTACTTTAAAATTGCTCTTACTATGTCCCTGGAAAGAAAAACTTTTACAGTTCTTTATTTTAAAGTATTATTGATGGATTGATTGATTCATTCATTGATTGATTCAGCTTTATTTAGGTAAAAATCAACAAAAATTGTATATATTCAACATCTACAAGATAATTTTATATACAGATGTATATGATTACCATCCATCTTTGGATGACACGTGGTAATCAATTTTACAATGAAGGCTGGGCGAGGTGGCTCACTCCTGTAATCCTAGCACTTTGTGAGGCCAAGGCGGATGGATCACCTGAGGCCTGGAGTTTGACACCAGCCTGGCCAACATGGTGACACCCCGTCTCTACTAAAAATACAAAAAATTAGCTGGGTGTGGTGGTGGGCGCCTGTAGTCCCAGCTACTTGGGAGGCTGAGGTAGGAGATCGCTTGAATCTGGGAGGCAGAGGCTGCAGTGAGCTGAGATTGCGTCATTGCACGCCAGCCTGGACAACAAGAATGAGACTCCATCTCAAAACAAAAACAAAAGCAAAAACAAAACATACAATGAGTAAAATGATTACCACAGTCAATGGTAATGACTCCCAGGATGGCTAAAGAGTAGAAAGGGGGATTTTATCGGTGATATCAGTTTGCAAACTGAGAAAAGACAGTCTCCAGCTCTCTCTGTTAAAAGGTGAACTGTAGGACACAGAGTTTGTGCACAGTCTGTATAAGCTGGTCAAAAATAGCTGGAGGTCTGCAGCTGCTTCTCAGGAAAGAATTGTGCAAGGCTGGTCCTCTGCCTAATCAGGGTTGCAGTGGTCTGGTTTGTAAATCAGAGTTAGGGATTTTCCTGATGGCTCCTGTTGTTAGGGAGTTTAGCAAGAGTGTGGTTTTTCTTGTAGCCATAGGAATTTAGGACACTGTCAGGCAGCCAAGCCCTGAACCCCTGACTCATAGGTACCTTTTATTTCCTTAACCTTAGGGTCCATCTTAGTTGATGAAGAAGCATCTATTGGTCTCTTAGATCACGTCTTCCACTTGTGGTCAGTCATAGCTTGGATTTCTGTGGGCTCATAGGCCTCTTATCTTAAATGGCCTGAGAGGGAACTTCATGGATTTGTTGTTCTTTCCTTTAACAGAACATTCTCTTTAGTTTACTGTATGGATTTGGCCTACCTTATGAAGGAATACTGTATGGATTTGGCCTACCTTATGAAGGAATTTCTTCCTTGAAGCCAAAAAAGATTCCCATGAAACTTTTCCTGAAGCATTTCTTCTATGTTTTCTTCCAGTAGTTTAATCACTTTGGGTCTCACATTTAGGTCTTTGATCCATTTTGAGTTGACCTCTGTATAGTGTAAGGGGTGGGAGTCTAGTTTCATTCTTCTGTATATGGATTTCCAGTTTTCTTAGTACCATTTATTGAAGAGACCATCCTTTCCTCAATGAGTGTTGCTGACATCTTTGTTAAAAAATCTGTTGGTTATAGATATGTTGGTTAATTTCTGGGTTCTCTATTCTGTTCCACTGGTCTATGTGTTTGTTTTTATGCCAGTACCATGCTATTTTGGTTACTATAGCTTTGTAGTATATTTTGAGAGCAGGTAGTGTTATTTCTCCAGCTTTGTTCTTTTTTTCTCAGCATTTCTTTGGCCATTTAGAATCTTTTGTGGTTCCATACAAATTTTACAATTTTTTCAATTTCTGTGAAAAATGTCATTGGTACTTTGATAAGGATTGCATTGAATCTCTAGATTGCTTTGGGTTATATTGCCATTTTAACAATTTTAATTCTTCCAATTCTTGAGCATGGGATATCTTTCCATTTGTTTGCATCCTCTTCAATTTCTTTCATTAGTGTTTTGTAATTATCCTTTTAGAGGTTTTTTACCTCCTTGGTTAAATTTATCCCTAGGTATTTAAAATTTTTGGCAGCTATTGTATATAAATGGGAGTGCCTTTTAAATTTATTTTTCATTTAGTTCATTGTTCATATGTAGCAACAATACTGATTTTTTCATATTAATTTTGTATCTTGCAACTTGACTGAATTTGTTGATCAGTTCTAAGAGATTTTTGGTAGAGTCTTTAGGATTTTCTGTATATCAGATCATGTTATCTTCAAGGAGGAACAATTTGACTTCCTTTTTTATGATTTGGATGCTGTTTATTTCTTTCTCTTGTCTAATTGCTAAGACTAGGACTTCCAATACTGTTTGACTTCCTTTTTTATGATTTGGATGCTGTTTATTTCTTTCTCTTGTCTAATTGCTAAGACTAGGACTTCCAATACTATTTGATAAGAGTAGTGAGACTTGGCATCCTTGTCTTATTCCAGTCCTTAAAGAAAAAGCTGAAAGATGTTAGGATATTAGCTGTGGGCTTGTTACTTGTGGTCTTAATTATGATCCTTTGTATTTTTGTGGTAGACGTTGTGACATCTCTTTTTTTGTTTCTGATTTTATTTGGGTCTTCTTTTTTCTGTTAGTCTAGCTAATGGTTTGTTGATTTGTTTACCTATTTTAAAAATTAACTTTTTTTCATTGATCTTCTGTATTTTTTGTATCAATTTCTTTTATCATGGTTCTAATCTTTATTTATTTTCTTCTATTAATTTTGGGTTTGATTTGTTCTTTTATAGTTCCTTGAGGTGCATCATAATGTCATTTATTTGAAATCTTTCTAGTTTTTTAATGTAGGCATTTATTGCTACAGACTTGCTTCTTAATACTACTTTTGCTGTGTCCCATAGGTTTTGGTATGATATATTTCTATTTTAATTTGTTTCCGAGAATTTAAAATTTTCATTCTTAATTTCCCCCTTCATCCATTGGTCATTAAGGAGCATGTTGCTTGATTTCTATGTATTTGTATGTTTTCAAATGTTCCTCTTGTTATTGATATGTACTTTTATTCTGTTATGGTTGAATAAGATACTAGATGTGATTTTGATTGAAAAAAATTGTTGAGACTTGTTTTGTGTCCTAACATGTGGTCAATCCTGAAGAATGTTCCATTGCTGATGAAAAAATGTATTCTGTAGCTGTTGAGTGAAATGTTCTGTAAGTGTCTGCTAGGTTCATTTGGTTTATGGTGCAGTTGAAATCCAATGTTTCTTTGTTGATTTTATGTGTAGATGATCTATCCAATGCTGATCTATCCAGTGCTGAGAGTGGGGTGTTGAAGTCCTCAGTGATTATTGTATTGGGGCCTATCTTACCCTTTAGATCTAATAATATTTGCTTTATATATATATATGGATGAAAATATATTTACAATTGTCATATTCGCTTGCTGAATGGATCCCTTACTGTGTAATGTTCCTCCTGTCCTCTTTTCACGGCTTTTAACTTGAAGTCTGTTTTATCTTACGTAAGTAAGGCTACTCCTGATTGCTTTTGGTTTCTCTTTGCTTGGAATATTTTTTTCTATCCCTTCACTTTCAGTCTATATGTCTCTTTACAAGTGAGGTGAGGTGAGTTTCTTGTAGACAGCATATAGTTGGGTCGTGTTCTTTAATCTGTTCAGGCAGTCTACATCTTTTAAGTGGGAATTTAATTTGTTTACATTCAAGGTTATTATTAATAGGAGGACTTACTCTTGTCATTGTATTGACTACTTTTTGATTGTTTTGTATATCCTTTGTTTCTTACTCCCTCTCCTTGTTTACTTTTTGCATTTAGGTGGTTTTCTGTAGTGAGTCTGCTTCCTTTTGGTTTCTTCTTTTTGCATCGGCTGTACGAGTGAGTTTTATAGTTTTGTATTTTTTACGATGGTGGTTATTGTCTTTTCACTTCCAGATGTAAAACACCCTTGAGTATTTCTTGTAAGTCCTGTCTTGTGGTAATGAATTGTTTTGGTTTTTACTTGTCTGTGAAAGATTTTATTTTTCCTTCATTTCTGAAGGATACTTTGCTGGGTATAATATTATTGGCTGAATTATTTTTTTCTTTCAGTCAGTACTTTGACTATATTATCCCGTTCTCTCCTGGACTGCAAAGTCTTTGCTGAGAAATCCACTGTTGGGTTAATGGACTTATATGTGACTTAATGCTTTTCTCTTGCTGCTTATAAAATTATTTTTTATCTTTGACTTTTGACAATTTTACTGCAATGTGCCTTGGGGAGGACCTGCCTGGGGGGTCTTTGAGATTCCTGGACCTAGAAGTCCATTTCTCTCACAAGACTTGGGAAATTTTCTGCTATATTTTTATTAAATATGTTTTCTTCAACTTTTCTCTCCTCTTTCTGGAATGCCCATAATACAAATATTGATTCACTTAAAGCTGTCCATAAATCCTGTGAGCTTTCTTCATTGTTTTATTCTCTCTCTTTCCCTCTGTCTGCCTGTGTTATTTCAAAAGACCTGTCTTCAAGTTTAGAATTTTTTCCCTCCTATTTGGTCTAGTCTGTTGTGGAAGCTCTCTATTGTATTTTTTTATTTCAATGAAATAAAAATTTTTATTTTTCTATTATATCATATATTTCATTGAATTCTTCAGCTCTAAGATTTGATTCTTTTTTATAATTTTGTCTCTTTATGGTATTTTTCATTCAAATTATGAATTGTTTTCCTATGTTCATTGAATTGTATTTTCTTGTATCTCACTGAGTTTCCTTAAGATTGTTATTTTGAATTCTTTTTCTGGTATTTCATATATTTCCTTATAATTGGGCTCTGTTACTAGAGGATTACTTCCCTTTGGAGGTTACATATTTCCCTGCTTTTTCATGGTTGCTGTGTCCCTAGCATTGACTCCTATACATCTGGTGAAAAAATTATCTCTTCCAATTTTATGGAGTAGGTTTCATGAGGAAAGACTTAGGGTTCGTGGTTCTAGGGGGACACAGTAATGTAGTCTCCATGTAGTTCCTGCAGCTTTCGGACACACTAGTGGTGTTTATGAGTTTCTCAGTGGCCTACAGTGAGGGAGTCTGTGTTAACAGTGATGCGGCTTTTCCAAGGGTAGGCTCTCAGGCTATATCTCAGGTTGGGGATACACACATGCACACAGTACGTCATCCACCATGGGGTTTGGCTCATTGGAGTTGGAGCCACGTGGCTGTTCCTCTGGCCAGAAACATGGGCATACTGTTGCTTAGCTGGCCTGGGAGTGTGCCTGCCAGGAGTGACCTGTAGGGTGGTTTCTCTGATTCAGGACACAGATACAAGGCTGCTCAGCTGGGGTGTATCTGCTGGGACCAATTCAAGGGGCTGTTTCCTATGTCTGGGCCACAGCTGCATGGTTGCTTGACTGGCCTGAGGGTGTGTTTGCCAGGGGCTGCCCACAGGGCTGCTTCTCAGGCCTGGGACAAGGGCATATGGCTGCTCAGCTGGCCTGAGGTATATCTGCCAGGGGTGACCTGTGTGGCTGTTTCTTGGGTCTGGGGTACAGGTGCAAGGCTGCATGGCTGGCTTGGGGATATGCCTACTGAAGGTGGCCCACGGGGCTGTTTCTCAGGATCTTATTGGGCAGGTCAAGGGCAAGTCTGTAGGGTGTTGGAGTACTGTGGGGCTATTTCTCATGTCCTGAGCACAGGTGCACAGCCCCTCCTCTGGCCTGGAGGTGTATTAGCCACTAGGAGGCTCAGGGGCCTCTCCTGCTTAGGGAAGCGGTGAACAGCAGCTTAGCTAACTCAAGGGTAGGGTTGCTGTGGGTGGGACTGCTAGACTACTCCTCCAGCTGGTAGGGCAGCGATGGGGGTTGATTTCCCTGCTGTGCAAGGCCAGAGTACAGCCAATCCTGAGCCCAGGCTCCATGCAGCTGGGGTTGTGATGTTCAGCCACACGTGTGGGCTTGGCATCATGAAGATGGAGCTCCAAGGCTGGAGAATGGCCATGGTTTCTGTTCCCCAGAGCAGGGTATGCTCCAGAGGTGGCTCTGGTCTCAAGATGGGGCTGTGCTGCAGCAGCTTGGCTCACAGGGATGGCTGGGGAGTGAGCAGTGCACACCTTGTGCTCCTAATCTGGGGCTATGGAGCTGCGCCGTGAATTTCCTGCAGCTCCCAGATGGCTCAGGGCTTGCGAGGACTGCAGGATTCCCCTGGTGTAAGGACTGTAGATGTTTTCTGTGGTGACGGGGGCTGGTGGGGATCTGCTGCTTCCCTTTTCCCTGCAACGGGAAGTCCCTTCTGACTCTAGGCAGATCTGACCCAGGCAGGGGAGATGGGGCTGCAGAAGCCTGGTGCCTCCACTCTGCCCTCCTGGACTTCCAGTCAACACAGGTGTCTCTCCACTCCCATGCTGCACTGCGCACTCTGCCAGATCTCAGCTCTCTTCCTTCCACACAGTCAGAGCTTAGCTGTGTAGTCATTGCCTTGGTCCTTTCTTGGGCGGAGGGAGCTGAGCACCAGCTCTCTCTGGTCAGTGTCTTGCTGACTTTGCTCCTACCATGCAAATATATATATATTTTATCTCACTTGATGCCTTAAGCACCAGTATGCTTGAGTCAAACAAAAGGAGACAGATTAAATCCTCATCATCAGGACTTTGAGTTAACAGGAGCCCTGGGACTTTATCAATCCCCTCCCCTTACCAATCTCCTTCTTTTATAAGTGAACACACCCGAGTATTTGTGGTTTAGTAATTGCCTTTCTACACTTCCCTCAGTCTGTGTGCATCCTGGTTAACCTGAAGGAGTTTTTCAGTGAGTAAATGCATCCTGAGGCTGAGGCCTGGCCCCAGCCCCTGGGGAAGGCTTATTATGATTATTAACATCACTGTCGTTTGTTGTTACTGTTCCTTGTTACTTTATTCATTCTCTTGGCAGTCCTCTCCCGTTCCTGCCAAAGTTCCACCGAATCTTCAGATTCAGATATTTGAAGTTTTCCATCTTACCCGTCAAAATAAAATAACATTTTATTGGGGCATTTTGGGTTATGTTTTTGTTTTTGTTTTAAATCAGAATCCAAGATTTGCTTTTTAATTTGATAGGCCTGCTCGCTAGAGGGCTTCGTGCCATCAAATCTGCTGAGAAAGCAAATGATCCGTTTTGTGACCCTGTATCTCCTGGCTCCCACATTATGTTTTTATTTCCAAAAGTCTAAACAGAGTTTGAGTTTGTACTGGACGTGTAACACGGCACTTCATGTCCATTTGCAATCTAATTCAACGTTTCATCGTTTGGATTCAATCTGTTAATAAAGTCGATCTCAGATGGAGAATCTGGCTACTGCCCTAGTTCCTGGCGGCTGTCTTAAAGGCTGTTTATTTTCATTTTTGATTTAATTTATATCCACTCAGTTGATAATCAGACATGGGAGAACAGATTTCTGGCTTTGTATCAAGTTCTTGCTGAACTGTCTTTGTTCATCCGTGATTCTCCCTTATTGTTAAGTTTGCCAGTTACTGACTTGAATGTCTGAATACAGTCAACAGAGCCTGTGTATCAAACGACACTTATTTAGTTACATGCAGCCAATGTAAAGCATATTTTTGTGGTGGTGCTTGGCAGGATTGATAGATGTGATACACCTGAGACAAAATTTTTAATGGTCAGAGACTGTATGGTCTTTAATACATTACTCGTTCTTTTTTAACTCGGGTTCACCGGGCCTTGAACTGCCATCCACAGGACTGTTGATACCCGCGGCAGGCAGCCTTGGCTCGCACAGAGCACGTTGACGTGCAGTCCCTCCCTCCTGGCTGTTTTGTGTCTGCCTCTGGGAGAGTCCCTGACTCTGTCTGCATGTCGTTCACCCGTCTCCTCTTCCTCTCAGGTTTCCTTCTTTAAAATGAAGAGGGTGAATTAAACGTACTTTTAGCTCTAACATTTGATGACAAAGAATTTTATGCCCTAAGTGCCTTTAAAGTTATCCTAGGAAATGGGATAAAAATCAAAAACTGGATGCTACAGTAGGTAAATGTAAGGAAAAACAGCTTTTAGAGATCATTGCCTCTGAGCCAGGTGCTTTCACGGGTTATTTCATGGGAACCTTGTGATTCCTGAGGCAGGGGCCATGCGTCCCCACTGCGGGTGTGTGCAGGCCTCTTCAGGGAAGTGGCTCCCGATGGGCAATCCCATCTTGAAAAGAAGGATGCTGTCAAGAGCTTGAAAATTTGGATAAAAGAAAGTTGTTTAAAAAGCCAAGAGAAATGAATCCTTCTTGTGAAATTAAGGGTATTTAGTATCAGGAGTGGGGAGGGTTTTTGGACAGGCAGGAAAGCATTGAAGCTGTTTGGAAAAATTAAACTTTGCTGTGGAATAATTTTGGATGTTTAAGATCGAATGATCACGCTGTGGAATGGAGTTCTAAGTCACGTGGGGGACTTTTTGGACTCAGGCTTGTTTTTATGGCTTTGCATGTTTCTTGTATGGTGTCCCTTGAGCTTTCGGGTCAGACATTGTAGACCTTTGCATTTTTCATTTGCTTTTCTTTATGGTTAAAACTTGGACATTTGAAGACAGCAGTAAAACACTTTGGGGTGTGTGTTCCTGTGCAGTTCATACTGGAGCACTAGGATTACATTCTGGCATAGTACCAAAGGAACAGTATACCCTAAATGGACAGCAGAAAAATGAAAATACGCCAGGAGAAAGGAGCAAGGGGCCTAGGCTGGTGGTTGGATTAGGGACTGGGAGGTCTGTTCTTACAGCGAGGCCAGGGGCTTGGTCCTGGTGGGTGTCGGAGTTTTGCTTCGGTGTTTTGAGCGTGAAAGGAACTGAAGAGCTGCTTCTGACATAGGGGATGTGACATTATCATGTAAGAACATGCAGGTTCTGAAACAGTTTCTGGTACACACGATAACTGCCCAGTAAATACTCAGTAGAGACATAAGCTTCTTCCGTGAAAGCCGTGCCGGCAAGCTCTGCATCCCGGTGGTCGCTTCTGTGGCGCATTGGAGACCACGGACTGACCCCAGCCACCGGCTGCTCCTCCCGGCATTGCCAGAGTCACCGCGGTCGAGCTTGTATCCCCACCCGCTCTCCCAAAAGTCATCCCAGGAAACTGGATACACATCATGGTAGCAAGTGACCTCCCAGTCTACCCAGTCCAATCAAGAGTTTGAAATGAGGACTCAAGCCGCCTCTCGGCAACAGGTGGCATTCTGCGTCACCCATTCCCTCCCTCTTAACTTTCTTTCTTTGGCTTCGGTGACTTCATCTGCTTTCTTCTTTCCTAATTTGCATTTGAGAAAGATTTCTACAGCAACAACATAAAGGACAGATGGGAGGGGTGCTGGACTGGAGGCAGAGGCCAGTTAGGGGGATAGCCAGGGCGCTGTTTCATTACACAGGACAATAGCAGCGGGCTTGGGGCAGTGAGCAACCCAAGGCTGCCTCCGAGGCACAGCCGAGGCTCTGTCCCCCGGCAGCATGGGGCTGAGGCTGGTGTTCAGTCATTGCTTCCTGAGCTGCCTCACCCAGATGCATGCCAGGGATTCCTGCAACCTTTCGCCTCTGGCAAGACAGGAAAGGTTCACTATTTGATTATATCAGCATTTCACATCAGAGATCTCACAGAATCCAGACGCAACAAGACTCCGGCAGCTGCCCACCACCGCCCATCCAGCAGCAAGCGAATAACAAACAGCAACAACAACCACAAACAGCTGTTGAATCTCACAGCTTTTGTCTTTACAAAATAGGCCACTTCTTTGACATGTTATTGCAGATACACGTGCACACACACACAGACACACACACACTACTAAGAAGACGGTGTGGAGGTATCATCCTAGCATCCGCTAAACACTATTAGAAAAAATCCAATGCCTCCGGGTTATTTGCCACTGCAGTTGTGGTTTTCATTCTTCCTGTTACCCCTGCTTTTTCATGAATACATATTTTGTTTTAGAAGTGGGACCAATCCAGGCTGGGCACGGTGGCTCAAGCCTGTAATCCCAGCACTTTGGGAGGCCGAGACGGGCGGATCACGAGGTCAGGAGATCGAGACCATCCTGGCTAACACGGTGAAACCCCGTCTCTACTAAAAAATACAAAAAAACTAGCCGGTCGAGGTGGCGGGCGCCTGTAGTCCCAGCTACTCGGGAGGCTGAGGCAGGAGAATGGCGTGAACCCGGGAGGCGGAGCTTGCAGTGAGCTGAGATCCGGCCACCGCACTGCAGCCTGGGTGACAGAGCGAGACTCCGTCTCAAAAAAAAAAAAAAAAAAAGTGGAACCAATCCAGGTTCATCTTTTCTTTGCTTAAGTGAAACTAAACTAATTTCAGATTTCTTGCTGAAAAATGCCTTTGCTTCCCTTACACAGGATATAATTTAAGAATACAGTCCAGCAAGATCAAAATTTGTTTTTGAAACAGACATGTTAGTTCCATGGGTTACTACGGAATATGATGTCTGAGATGTGATTTCTTTAGCCATTTGAAAATCTTATCTCTCCTGCGAACTATCAAAGGCCCTTAGAGTCAGTAATTCGGGTGTTTTACCCTCAGCCTAGGGCAGATTGAGGAGCTCTGTTGTGCATTCCTCAATAGATGCGACTTTCTTTTCTCTTTATGGGGTCGGCAAACCTTTTCAGGAGAGGGTCAGGGAGCTAATATTTTCATCTTTGAAGGCCATGTGGTCTCCAACTCAATCATCCAACTTTGCCCTTGAGGAAGACGCAGCCGTACACAGCATGTAAACAAAGGGTGGGGCTGTGTTCCAGGCAAACTTTGTTGTTTACAAAAACAGGCGGCAGGCTGGGGTTGGTGGGGCTTGTGTTTAATTAACGCAGCCCACAAAGTCTTACGACATTGTTTTACTCTTTTCTCTCAGGAAACAGTTCTGGTGAAATGTGATCGTCCTGGCCACCCTCTGATTAATAAGACATATCATTTTGAAAGGTAAGTGCTTTTCAAGGTGTCATATAAAGCAAACTTCCACATTAAAAGTACAAGTTTTGCATTGGGGTTTGAGTAATGAAATGTGCGATTTATCCTATCATTTTGACTAATTGTGATTGTAAATACAGACGGTCCCTGATGTCGATTTTTCAACTTTAGGAAAGTGTGAAAGAGACACACATTCAGTAGACACTGTGCCTCAAGGACCCATTACAGCCCTTCTGGTTTTTGCTTTTAGTACAGTAGTCAATAAACTACGTGAAACAGTCAACACTTAAGCGTACAAGAAGCTTTCCATGGGGTGACTTTGCCCACCTGTAGGCTAATGTGTGTGTTCTGGGCACATTTAAGGCAGGCTAGGCTGAGCTACAATGCTTGGTAAATTAGGTGTATCAAATGCATTTTCAACTTGCAATATTTTCAACCTACAATGGGTTTCTCAGGTTGCAACCCCATCATAAGTCGAGGGACATCTGTCATCCGTATGTTCATCGTTTTAAGTAAATCGACATTTTTTATGTATCCAGTTTGTTGACAGTGATTTCACTGTGATGATAGCAACTAACTGTAACCTTTCTGTCAGATGCCTTCCTGGGCACCAGGTCGTGGTGTATTCCCAGGGTGGTGGGAGAGCCCTGGAAGGCTCAGAAGCAATGTGTGTGGCCTTTGCAAATCCCTGCTCATCCTCCTTCAGCTACCAAGGGCTGGCTGAGTGGTCCTGCTCCCAGGCTCTGCCCTCCTGCTCCTCGGAAGGACGTCAGTGCCTGAGGCCTCTTCCTCTCCCCAGCAGCAGCCTGTGTTGCTTGATAGGGTCACATCTGGAGAAGGGCAGAGGGTTCCCCTCAAGCCTCAGCTGAGCACTGACCAGCACAGGAGCGGGAAGAAGGACGAGGCCGGGAAAGAACCACTGGGGAGAAGCCTGGGAGACAGTCCGCAGAGCTCACACAGGCCTGGGAATTGTGACTGCTCCCGCCAGGGCAGAAATACCTCGTGATACACGAGGCCTTGGGTCAAGCGAGAAGTTAGCCCTGGAATGAAGGCTGCTTGTGCCACATGGCAGAACTTAAATGCAAGCCTTGAGGGATCAAGTTGTTTCCAAGTAACTGCTGGCATCCCATAATAAAGCTGAAGAAAAATTACTGGGATTGGAGGGTCAAAACATGGTGCACCCAATTGCGAGTAATTAGTAAAGTCTGACATCAAAAATTACCAGACATCATTCAAGGAAGTAGGCAAATAAGATCTCTAATGAGAAAACTCAGACAACGGAAATAGAGCGAGAAATAATACAAATGATAGAATTAGTAAAGAAGGTGAAAACAGTTATTATAAATCTGTGTGTTCAAGGAAGTAGAGGAAAATGTAAACATGTTGAGAAGAGATATGAAAAATTATTAAAAGACCCAAATAAAACTTCTAGAGATGAAAGAAATACCATCGAGGAGACACGAACGTACTGGTTGGGATGCAGGAGAAAGACGGGTGAGCTTGACACCGCAGCAACAGAAAGGACCAACGTGAAACTCCAGGAGACCCCATAGCGAGTGGACAGAGTGGGCTCCGGGGATGGCTGAGGCTGACGCAAGCCCCACAGTGTGAATGAGCTTGAGGCCCCTGCACGGCACACTTGAAATGGTGAAAATGGGACTAGGCCTATGTTTGAGTGCCCTGGACTTGCACAGCCATGGCACCTCCATGTCCTGCCTCCTGTCTCCAGAGGGCAAAAACCCTGCTTGTAAGCCCTGTTGCTTCTGTCTGGATTGGTTTCTCAGCCTGGGTGCTTGCAGTACCAATTCAAGCCTTCTACTCAGCCTTTTTCCACTCTTCATTTCTTGCACCTAGAAAGTTTCCTTCTTCTTTTTTTTTTTTGAGAAAGAGTCTTGCTCTGTTGCCCAGGCTGGAGTACAGTGGTGCAATCTCAGCTCACTGCAATCCCCGCCTTCTGGGTTCGAGAGATTCTCCTGCCTCAGCCTCCCGAGTAGCTGGGACCTCAGGCATGCACCACCACACCTGGCTAATTTTTGTATTTTCAGTAGAGACAGGGTTTCACCATGTTGGCCAGGCTGGTCTTGAACTGCTGACCTCAAGTGATCTGCCCACCTTGGCCTCCCAAAGTACTGAGATTACAGATGTGAGCCACCATGCCCAGTTATATTTGTATTTTTAGTAGAGACCGGGTTTCACTATGTTGGCCAGGCTGGTCTTGAACTCCTGACGTCAAGTAATCCATCCGCCTCAGCCGCCCAAGGGCTAGGATTATAGGCGTGAGCCACCGCGCCCAGCCAGTTTCCTTTCTTTTTTCCCTTCAATGTCAGCAGCATATTTAAAAGCATATTTTGTTTCTATTTTATGTTGCATTAGTTAGTTACGTGTTGGTTAGGGGAGAGAAAGGGAGTTGTAGTATCTTAGCCGCCATGTGTCGAGATCTAGAGCTTCAGAGACAGTGCATTTTGTAGAATGTGTGTTATTACTCAAGGGTTGCAATAATATTAGAATCTGTATAGTCTCATGCATTTGTATTATTTATTTACTGAAAAACATTTTACTTTGTATATCTAAAACCAAATAACTTGATTTTTCCCCTAAAATAATCATATTTTAAAATCTCACTACGAATACTCAAGAAAATTTTCATCAGTTTCACATGTAATAAAGTAGCTTCCTGAAGAGACTTTCACACATGGTGCTGGTGGTTCAAGAGATTTGTAAGAGCAAAGCCAGTCTTCACGTGTAAGAGCTTTTTCTCATGTCTGTGCACTAAAAACAGTATAGAGAAAAATGATACTTTTTATCGGTGTAGGAAAGAAGCCAATTTATGAGCATTTTGTAATGACCCCATGGCTTAGCTTCATCATGTTTGTTTATGCAAACATTTGTGGAACTTCGCTTCCTTGTGACATACGGTTTTTTTAGCAGTCCTTCAGTGGGCTGACCTTTCTTCCACTATTGATTTTGTCCTTTCTTGATAACTCAATTATGCAGCGGAATAATCTAAGTAAAAACCTCTCTTTTTTTTTTTTTTTTTTTTTACTGTGTTTCAGAGTAATCTGGTGTTGGGCTAGGTAAGGAGGGAAATGGGGTTGGCCCGACTCTTTCCAGGAGTTTATACCGTAGTTGAGACCTAGGCTTGGGATGGGGGGCTTGGGTGATCTTTACAATGATAGGTAATATCAACATTGGCAGAATAAGGTGAAGCAATCAAAATAGGTGACATAATTGGCCAAGGATGGAGAAGAAAGGAATGTTCGGGGCTGGGTGCAGTGGCTCACACCTGTAATCTCAGCACCTTGGGAGGCCAAAGTGGGTGGATCATCTGAGGTCAAGAGTTCAAGACCAGCCTGGCTGGCTGGGTGCGGTGGCTCACACCTATAATCCCAGCACTTTGGGAAGCCTAGGCGGGTGGATCACCTGAGGTCAGGAGTTCGAAACCAGTCTGGCAAACACGGTGAAACCTCATCTCTACAAAAATACAAAAATTAGCTGGGCATGGTGGCGCACGCCTGTAGTCCCAGCTACTTGGGAGACTGAGGCGGGAGAATCGCATGAACCCAGGAGGTGGAGGTTGCAGTGAGCCGAGAATGTGCCGCTGCACTCCAGCTTGGATGACAGTGTGAGATTCTGTCTCCAAAAAAAAAAAAACGAAAGAAAGAAAGAAAGGAATGTTTGGAATGGAACAGTTAATGAGGGAAGCACCTCTGGGGAAGAGGCCTTGAGCCTGGACTCGGCTCTGGAGGTTTAGGTGGGACAGGCATCCCAACAAAGGCCGGAAACTCATCTGAGACGTGGGGACGCTCACTGATGAAGAACCTGGGGGTGTGGCTTGGGAATGTCTCCTTCGTGAGGAATCCTTCTCAGTTTCCCTGTGTCCCTCGGTCGGAGGCAGCTGCCCCAACTTCTCATTTCCTGCCCCTGCTTCATGTGTTGGAATAGCGTTTGGCACACTGTAGTATCTGCTTCTACTGTCGTCTTCCCAACTGGAACAGGAGCTCCGCGGGGCTGGGGACAAGGTCTTACCTTGAATCCCAAGAAATGAGCATTTCATTTAGATCATGTTTAAAATCGTGGGCTTGCTGGATGATGTCTGGACCATGTCAGCTGGTGTCGGTGGTAGATACATTGTGGTAAAAGCTTTTTCCTTCCTCCCAACCCCACCTCCAATCCTTGTCCTTTGCTAGACTTGACTTGGGAAGTAAACAGCACCAGTTTAAGGAAGCATGTGGCCTACTGATAAAGGATTGGGTTGAATGTTTAGAGCCAAATGCACCCTTTGGTTAAAGTGCTGAAGGATTTAACGAGCACCTTCAGGCGCTTAGCACAGAGCTGCAGAGAAGGAATAAAGTAGGGTTGGATTAGGAATAAAAAGTTTAAAGTATGATCCTTTCCCCACGCGGCTTACACACAGGCTGCGGGTGTCGGTCATCCCTGCAAAGCAGCCAGAGTCCCACAGTGTGTGTGGCCGAGTGCTGAGTGACAGAGAAATGCCCGTGGGCAGGAGAGTCACAGAGTGGCTAAAGCTTGAGCTGGGTGGAGTTTAGTTACATACGTCACCTTCACGTAGCCCTTGAGAGTGTCCAACTCCTTTCAGGCCTTTGATCATCCCAGGAGGACCTGAGGAGGAAGCTGCGGGGGGCACCACTGCCCAGTCTAGTGAAAGGATGGCTTTTAGTAAGCGGTGGATTTGGGCAGAAGGTCTCAGTCTTTGGATGACACCAGGCTGCTGCTTAGGTCAGTGCAGAAGCACAGGCAAGGGCGCTGTGGTGAGGAAACCACCCTCGGGACTCACGTGACCTTGTTTGGGGAAGAAGGAAGTGGAGCAGCACCGGCCATGCCGACGTGCGTCTTCTCAGAGGGCTCCGTCTCAGTACGAGTACACTGAGGGTCAAAGGGAAAGGTCAAAATTGTGCTGCTTGAAGTGAACAGAAAATAGAAGAATTTGTGCAACTTGTCTATCTATAGAGGTAAGGGAGACTTTAAATGTAAATCTCTGCAAGAATTTATTCTGGGGTAATATCATTGAGCATTCGGGATCATCTTGTTTTTAGAAACAGTGGAGCATATGGTTCTTATGAAATCAGAACATTGTTGGTTTTTATAACAGCTTTTTATGGAACTAATAAACGTCAAAATATTTTATTTCCATTCGGGAAAAAAAAAAATTCCAACACCTTCAGCCCTTTACTTATTGTAAAAATAAATTTGTATGAGGGGAAAAGTTCAATTCTTACTATTCAGAAAAAATATTAATAGGCCCAGGGTCAGAAGAAGGTATATTTTCTATGTGAAATAAAAATATTATTTAAAAAACAAAAAACAAAAGTAATGCCATTGATCCAAAGTGCAAGGAGAAAACGAATAAGTCATGTTCATTGTTTTGAGAATAATTCATTTATCAGGAGGCTGAAGGACACTCCTGGCTGTGTTCTTGTAGAACAGGAATTTACAATACGATATTCCTAACCGACACATTTGTGTTAAATTTCTATAGTCATTCAAGTGCAAGCATTTTCTGAGCACCTGTTATGTGCCAGGCACCCTGTTAGACACAAGGGATGTAGGTGAGAGGAAGGCAGCATTTTTGCCACCAAGACCTAGAGCTGTAGGGACGGTGCCCGGGAGGCTGCGCTGAGCACAGAAGCCACCAACACAACAGCGCGGTGGGAGGCAGAGATGGGGGAGGCCCTCAACCTGGGGCTCAACAGCTCAGCTAACCAGGAGTTAATCAGGCCGAGAAAAAGGGAAAGGAGGCCGGGGGTGGTGGCTCACGCCTGTAATCCTAGCACTTTGGGAGGCAGAGGCGGGCAGATTGCCTGAGGTCATTTGAGACCACTCTGGGCAACATGGTGAAATCCAGTCTCAAATACAAAAAATTAGCTGGACATGGTGGCACACACCTGTAGTCCCAGCTACTTGAGAGACTGAGGCAGAGAGAATCGATGGAACCAAGGAGGCAGAGGTTGCAGTGAGCTGAGATCGGGCCATTGCATTCCAGCCTGGGCGACAGAGCAAGACTCTGTCTCAGAAAAAAAAAAAAAAAAAAAAAAAAGAGAAAGAGAGAAAAAGAAAAAGGGAAAGGAGATTCCAGGTTAGGGGAAAAATGGTCAGAGTTATGGAGAAAAAGAATGAGACTGACAGGCTGCAAGCACAGGAGCCTTGGCTGTGGCTGGGCATGACTGTGGGAGGTGGGTGCTGGGAGTGCCAGGTCCTAGGGCCAGCTTCCCACTAGCACCGGGACCGCCTCTCCTCCCCGGAGAGTCACGTGGGCAAGGCCAGCTTCCCTCCACATCCCCACAGAGCACAAGGGTTGTTCCGGTCTGTGGGTGAGAAACGGGTTGTCTGTGTAGCATCTCTTCAGAGCGAAGTTGAGTCTTTTCATGTGGTTCCGTCATTTGCATCTTTTTTTTTTTTTCTCTGTGCGTTCTTCACTTCTCTAGCTATTTTCTCTACAAGGACTGACCTTTCCCTTTTGTATTTCTAGGAGCACTTGATATAGCAAAGATATTTAAGCTGCAACTACTTTCTCAGTCTGTTGTCTGCTTCTGATGTCTTTGAGCCACACGTACGTTTTTACATGCTCATAGGTAAAAAGGCTGCCAGGTTCTAGAAGAACCCACCCGTGGACTCTGCTGGGACACGCATGGCCGGATGGTTTTCATTAAACTTGTGGTCTGTTAGGAATATGTCCTAGTCCATTTTATAAAGAATTGATCCAATTTTATCTTTTTAAATCTCTTCATTTACTGCAACACCACTTATATTTTAAAATATTAATTTAAAATAATATTTTAAAATTTATTTATTAAAAAAGAGGATATTGAGATGGAGTTTTGCCCATTGCCCAGGCTGGTCTCAAACTCCTGGGCTCAAACGATCTGTCCACCTCGGCCTCCCAAAGTGCTAGAATTGCAGACGTGAGCCATCGTGCCCAGCCTGCAACACCACTTATTAAAACACCTCTGTCCCCACTGATCTGAGATGTCCCTTTATCTGACCCATTGCCACATGGAGTTGTGTCTGTCTGGCATTTCCCCCTCTTCCTTCAGCCTACTTACTAATTCACGCAGCAACACCAAGCTATTGTAGATAGAGTCTCAGAGAAGGTTCCAGTGTCTGAGCTCACCCCATCCCAGTTCCTCTATTTTCCAGGGCTTCTTTCTATTCTCACTATTTTATTTTGCCAGGAAAAAAAAAAAATTATAATAACTGTGGAGCTCCAGGAAAAACCTGACAGCATATACAGTATTTTGGGGGGATTGAGGTAAGTTTATAAACTAACTTTGGAAAAATGGGCATCTTCATGAGTTGACTCTTCCATTCAGGAACATGCTGTGACTTTTCACTTATTTGAGTTTAATCATGTATTTTCATGAGCCTTTTATCATTTTCTTTATGAAGGATTAGAACATTTCTTATTAAGTTTATTCCCAGGCATATTTTTGTTGCTATCACTAATAGAGTCTCATCTCCCAGCATGGCTTCTAACTCTATTTGTATATAGAGAGGCCATTGATGTTTTCGCATTAATTTTATGACCTGCTGTTTTGTTAAATTATTGTATTGATTTAGTAACTTTCTTTGTCATTTGAATTTGGATTTCTCAAATGTATGGCCGTGTTAGCTCCAAGGGGAAATTGTTTTATCTTTTCTGATTCTTATGTCACTAATTGATTTCTTTTGTCCAACTGCATAAGCCAATCATAGCTCGATGCAGTATTAAATAGTACTGCAGGTAAAGAGTACTGCAGGTAAATAGTATTGCAAGAAAAGAGTATTGCAGGTAAAGAGTACTGCAGGTAAATAGTATTGCAGGTAAATAGTATTGCAGGAAAAGAGTATTGCAGGTAAAGAATATTGCAGGTAGTCGGCATCTTGGACTTTTCCCTCCCATTACTGGGAAAAACTCCAGTATTCTTTAAAGGTAAGATGTTCACAAAGCCTAAAATATTTACTATCTAGTTTTTTTTGAGAAAAAGTTTGCTAACCCTTGCCATAGATTAGGAGACTTAGAAGGCAGCAACCCTGTGCAGTGTAGATGCCATGATGAATTATCATTTCTAAAACACTACCTGGAAAAAGAAACTTACTAGACAACTGAGGAAATGCAAACACTGACTTTTGGATGGTGCTAAGGAATAACTAACATTCATTTTTAAGGCATGGTCGTGGGAATACTGTTATGTTTTAAAGTCATCATCCTTTACAGATGTACTGGCCTTTCCAGATGAAATGAACCTCAGGTCAGCTTCCGCATGAGAAGCAGGCCAGGCCTGGGTCTGGAGCCGTCCTGGCCTTCCCAGATGAAACGGACCTCGGGTCAGCTTCAGTGTGAGAAGCAGGCCAGGCCTGGGTCTGGAGCTGGGCAATGTGCACATGGGGCTGACTTTTCTATTCTTTCTACTTTTGTATCTTGGTGTATTTTCTGAGTGAAAAGTTAAAAAGGATCTCAGCCCTGAGCATCTTCCCACACAGTGCTCACCGTACCCTCTACATCATGCATATGGCAACACCTCATAAGGGTCCCCACACCGTGTAAAATTAATCCCGTGGCTGGAGATGACATGGATCAACTGAGCGACAGGACACCCTTGAAAATGAAGGAAGGAAAAAATGTGGTTCCAGCTAAGTCAAAACCTGTAGTTCAGGAAACTGAGTTTCACATCAAAGCAGACCTGACCAAGCGCAACCAACCGCCACTGCTGGGCAGCTGCCAGGGAGCCTGCTCTCTCACTGCGCTCCAGGCTGCTTTCAAATTGTGCAGGAAACGGCATTTTTTGGACGTTGCTTCCTATTTTGTTTTATTTGTACCTGTTTATAGACCCAGAACCACATGAAGTTTCCTTTGCAGAGCAGACATCCAATCCCATGATATCGATTCAAGTTCTGCTGAACTGACCTGGGGCCTAGGAAAACAAGATTTTTAAAAGCTTGAACACAAAAAGCAAATGTTCTATATCAAATATCGCTCAGAGTGTGAGTTTGACATTGTTACTGTTGGGCCCTCCACAGTAAAGCCAATTTAGTTATGGGATAATTATATCCTCCCTCTGTCCCTCTCTCTCTCTCCCTCCTTCCCCCTCCTCCCCCCTCCCCTCCTCCTCCTCCCCCTTCCCCTCCCCTCCTCCTCTCTCCTCCCCTCTCCTCCCCTTCCCCTCCTCCCTCTTGTCCCCCGTCCTCTCTCCTCCCTTCCCCCTCCGATTTCTCCTCCCCTCTCCTTTCTCCTCCCCCTCCCCTCCCTTTCCTTCCCTCCTATCTTGCAAGCATTTGTCACTTCATTTATGCTTATTACATTTTCATAGCAGAAAGTAGTATCTTTTTCTTAACCTCTGTTATCTTGAAAAATAACACAGATTAATCTTTTGTTGAAGAATTCCGATGGTGTTGCGGGGATGGGAAGTCCGCGGGGATGGGAAGTCCACGGGGGTATTGTGTTCCCAGGTTTCTGAGTCTGCATATGCTATAGTAGCTTTCTGCTTCTTCTATTAATGCAGTGTTTTCCCTTTGTCTCTCAGGGTTTATGGTCCAGCAGAGTCTCAGAGTGTGGTCTTTGGAGATGTGCGCCCCCTACTCACGTCTCTCTTGGATGGGTGAGTGAAAATACTTTGAAGGCCAGTTATCACAGTTACATTTGAATATAAAGAAGCTTCATTGTGCTGTGGAGTGAGAATGTCGCATTAGAGTCTGAGCATTTTACAGCACTGCAGAGCATGTCCATGGGTCACCCAGCGTGGACTCCGCTTGCATCCATGGAGACTATCTCCACACCCTGGGAAAAGCAGTGAGAATGATTTGGAGAATGCTTGTTAAATGAGTATATCCACCTGGGATTCCAAACTCCATTTTGGTTACATTGTATGTGGGCTTAAGCCTGTGAATGCAGCTGCCATTCTCTCTGGGATTCTTTTATATTTCAGAATTAAAAAAAAAAAATCTGTAAGGAATGTTAACGTCAGATTTAGGGACTTTTCCCTTTGGGAATCAGCCTTCTATTCTTGCAATATACAACTACTGATGTCAAAGGCAGCGGGTCGTAATTTAGGAATGAAGAATATTTCTTTACTTAATGGAGACACCTTAAGCCCATATTTTCCACTCCGGGGCATTTTGAAGAATCTCAGTTTTCTGGCAGAAATCCACGTCAAGTTCCTGACGAAGACTTACTTGCATTTGTCCAGCAAAGCCTTCTGCACAGCCAACCGCAAGGAACCTCAAGGACCCAGAAACTGTAATTACACAGTGTGCTGCGCGCCCCAAAGGCGCATGATCCGACCAGTAGGTCAACTCAGGAAGCTCCTGCGTCTGACCGCGCACGCACGCGGGGCCGCTCTGCCAATCGTGATGCAGTTGCTGCTTCAACTCTTCCTCCAGAAGGCTGGAATTTTTATACCCATCTGAAGAAATGGTTTTGAAAATGATAGGGGAGTCTCCTTTCAAATAGGCATCTTTTAAGTAAGCAGATTCCAGAAATAAGAAAGACATCGTGGTCACAGTGATCACTGCCAGAACTGCCTTTCCAGGATAACGCGAAACAGATGGAGTTAGTTTAAGTTCTGAGTCTTGTCAGCAAAAAGAGTCAAAGTCTGTAAAATATTGGGAGAGATCTATCCTGAGCCAAATATGAGTGACCGTGGCCCAGGTCACAGCCCAGGAGGTCCTGAGAACATGTGCCGAAGGTGGTTGGGCACAGTTTGGTTTTATACATTTCAGGGAGACATGAGACTTCAATCCAGTTCATTTAAGAAATGCATTGGCTCCAGAATGTCTGGGTTAAGGTAAAGGATTATGGAGACTAAAGTTCTTATTTGCAGAGGAAGTCTTCATGTGGCAGCTTCAGAGAGAACAGATCATAGATGTTTCTTACCAGATGTAAGGTCTGTGTCGATGTTAACGATGTTAACGCTGGAGGATATCATGAAGCTTGTCTGGCCCCCACTTCCTGTCGTGGCCTGAACCAGACTCTGAGATAAAATTTTAGAGTGCCCTGGCCAAGGAGGAAGTCCATTCAGATGGCTGGGGGCCCTTAGAATTGTATTTCTGGTTTACAGCCTCCTTCTTCAGGAAGTTTCCTTTTACTCTACATTCTTAAATGGTTGAAAGACCCCTGTAAGAACCCATTTATCTGTTGTGGTCAAAGATATTCTCCACACAAAGAAATGCATGTAAATGAATTCAGGGAAGCCGGAAGAGACGTAGCCTGTAGTGGGGTTTTGTTATGCATGCCTTGAGACTTTTTAATCCTGGAAGGAAAACTCGCAGGATGGTAACGGAGAGGCCTGATCAGTTTGGCGGGAGCATGTGGTTTCCAGGCTCTTGTGGCGGGAATGTAACAGTCTACCCTGGTGACTCGAACAGTCAGCCCCAGGACTGGGCTCTGCTGCTTTTCCTATCCTGTTCTAGGGGCGATTTAGATGTCAGTCAATGAGAACACTGTCTCACAATCATTTTGTCAAAACAACAACCTTTATTTGTTTGACTTGTGGTGGATACACCACATTAAACCGGTATTGATAAATCGGAGTCACAGTTGACCAGTTAAGTCAGAATTTCTGAGTGCAGGACTTGCTGAATGTCCCCAGGTGACTTGGACGAGGGGTCAGGGCTGGAGATCCTGCTCTGAGGCATGAACCCACTTAACATCAGGTCAGGTGGACCCACACCTTTACAACCACGAACATCTTCAACATCATGACTGAGAAGATGATTTTCTATTATACTTATTTTAAATAGTCTTCCAAATATTTCCGATCCTCCCATTCATACTTTGGGCTAAACAGCACAACTGGAAGGAAATGTGGGGATCTGTTGGTAGTTCTTGTCTTCTCTGAAATAAGCTGCAGTCAGCTAATCGAGGGTGTTGGGGCCAAGAGGCGGCAGGTGCTACTGTCACAGAGAGCACCTCAGCACATGTGGATTGACTGTGGACATGAACACCTCAAAGTCCCTTCCAGTTACAAAGTACAAAAATAGTTTTTGTATGAAAACGTATACAAAAATGACTCATGCTTGTAATCCCAGCACTTTCGGAGGCTAAAGCAGGAGGATCCCTTGAGTCCAGGAGTTTGAGACCAGCCTGGCCAACATGGCGAAACTCTGTCTCTACTAAAAATACAAAAATTAGCTGGGCTGATCTCAGCTACTCGGGAGGCTAAGGCAGGAGAATCGCTTGAACCCATGAGGCAGAGGTTGCAGTGAGCTAAAATTGAGCCATTGCACTCTAGCCTGGGTGACAGAGCAAGAAAAAAAAGAAAAAAAAAAAAAAGATAGTTACAGTGAAGGTATGCGGATTTAGGAAGGCCTTGCTAAGGCCAGAATCCCTGTGTGAATGCTAAATGGGAGAATGGGGAGATGGAAATACGCAGGAGAAACAGGGAAGGATGAACCCACGCTGTGTGTGTGTGTGTGTCAGTGCAAATACCGTTCAATCCAATATTGTACAACAAGATAGCAACCAGGATGGATTATGCAAAAAAAAAATAGTTGTGGTTAAATGAAAACGTAATTTATAAGAAATGGAGTAACAGGGGAATAGGGAATGAAATTTATTGAAGTTTCTCAGACAAGTGAAAATTTTTCCTGGAATGTTCTTGGCACTAGCCCTCCGTGTGTTTTGCTGGACTGAATCTGCTCTGAATTTTAGGTACAATGTTTGTGTTATGGCGTATGGACAGACGGGCAGCGGGAAGAGCTATACCATGTTGGGACCCCATTCGGATGACGGCCCTGTGTTGCCGCTTGACCCACAGAGTGACTTAGGAATTATCCCTAGAGCAGCTGAGGAGCTCTTCAGGTACCGCTGATGGTGATGAGTGGGGCAGAGAAATATGGCAGGCAAGCCAGGCAGTCAGCACCTTGGTTATCACACGGCAAAAATTATTACCACTTTTTTTTGAAGAAGGTGGTCAAACCCCATAACCTCATCAGATACATTCAACACTACCAAGCGCTTCCATACTTCTGGGCATTATTGCTACCAATTCCTGTGATGAAATTTTGTTCAGATTCTATCATTAAGACAAAGCTTTTTTGAGTCTTTAATTTTTTTAGCAACAAGGTCTTGCTTTGTCACCCAGGCTGGAGTGCAATGGTGCGATCTCGGCTCACTACAACCTGTGCCTCCTGGGTTCAAGCAATTCTCCCTCCTCAGCCTCCCTAGTAGCTGGGATCACAGGTGTGCCCCACCACGCCCAGCTAATTTTTGTATTTTTAGTAGAGATGGGGTTTCGCCATGTTGGCCATGCTGGTCTCAAACTCCTGACCTTAGGTGATCCACTCGCCTCGGCCTCCGAAAGGGCTGGGATTATAGGCATGAGGCACCGTGCCTGGCTAAGACAAAACTTCTTGAAAGAGATCCCAAGTTAGAGGGTTTCCTAGGTAGGGGTGGAGGTGGGGGATGGTGGGGGATGGAAGTTTTCTGTCCTGGAATGGGAAACACAGAGGGAAAACTCCCATTCTTCCGTCGCCCTTCCTCCTGCCGCCATCAGGAGTGTATGCATCCACTTCTCTTTAGGGGTCCAGCCAACATGGCCTGCGAAGATGCTCCCGACTGTTAGCACATTTTCGAAAGAGACCCACTGCCCGTGTCATGATTTCACCAACAAAATTAGTCCTAGAAAAAAGAATAGTAAAAAGTCATTTCAGCAGCCGGGTGCGGTGGCTCACATCTGTAATTCCAGTGTGTCCAGAATTGGTGGGTTCTTGGTCTCGCTGACTTCAAGAACGAAGCGTGGACCCTCATGGTGTTACAGTTCTTAAAGATGGTGTGTCCGGAGTGTGTTCCTTCAGATGTGTCCATAGTTTCTTCCTTCTGGTGGGTTCGTCTTCTCGCTGACTTCAGGAGTGAAGCTGCAGACCTTTGCGGTGGGTGTTACAGCTCTTAAAGGCAGCATGGACCCAAAGAGTGAGCAGCAGCAAGATTTATTATAAAGAGCGAAAGAACAAGGCTTGCACAGTGTGGAAGGGGACGCGAGCGGGTTGCCACTGTTGGCTGGGGCAGCCTGCTTTTATTCCCTTATCTGACCCCACCACATCCTGCTGATTGGTCCATTTTACAGAGAGCTGATCCATCTATTTTACAGAGAACTGATTGGTCCATTTTACAGAGAGCTGATTGGTCCATTTTGACAGAGTGCTGATTGGTGCGTTTACAATCCCCGAGCTAGACACAGAGTGCTGATTGGTGCGTTTACAATCCTGTAGCTAGACACAGAGTGCTAGGCAAAAAAGTTCTCAAAGTTCCCACTAGGTTAGCTAGATACAGAGTACTGATTCATGTGTTTACAAACCTTGAGCTAGACACAGAATACTGATTGGTGTATTTACAAACCCTAAGCTAGACACAGAGCGCTGATTGGTGCATTTACAATCCTTTAGCTAGACACAGAATGCTAGACAGAAAAGTTCTCCAAGTCCCCACTAGGTTAGCTAGATACAGAGTACTGCCAAGTGGTGAGACTCGCCTATCGCCAAGTGACAACCCACTCAGGTCCCTTTCCACACTGTGGAAGCTTTATTCTTTTGTTCTTTACAATATATCTTGCTGCTGCTCACTCTTTGTGTCCACACTGTCTTTTTGAGCTGTAACACTCACTGCAAAGGTCTGCAGCTTCACTCCTGAAGCCAGTGAGACCACGCACCCACCAGAAGGAAGAAACTCCAAACACGTCCGAACGTCAGAAGGAACAAACTCCAGACACAGCATCTTTAAGAACTGTAACACTCACCGCTAGGGTCCGCAGCTTCATTCTTGAAGTCAGTGAGACCAAGAACCTACCAATTCCGGACACATCAGCACTTTGGGAGGCCGAGGCAGGAGGATCAGGAGGTCAGGAGTTTGAGCTTGCATGAGTTGTGCACGTCATTAAATATTCGACCAGTCATTTTTCCTTCTGCTAAGCAAACTCTTTAAGTTCCAGAAACTTTAAGGCTCAGGCAAGAGCACTGGGGAACTGAGGTAGAAAGTGGGAGAGAATGGTGGGAGTTTCCAGACTCCCTCCCCACCCCGCGCCGCGTTTCTTCTCATCTGTGAGAGCGGGGACACCGTGGTGGAACGAGGCAATGTGTGGCCAGGCAGCACGTCCCAGAGGTGGACTTCCTAGTGTTCCCAGCCTGAGCTGCATGCTTGCTTCCAAGGCCATTTCCGCCCTCAGCTGGGCTTAGAGACGCAGGATGCACAGCCAGTGAGAGCAGGCCTCATACTTTGACCTATGGAAGCATACCCAGGATGGCAGAGGGCTGCGAGGGGGCGGGAGCGGCGCTGTGGGGGTGGGGGGAGCGGAGCAGCGCTGCCGGGGCGGGAACTGCGCTGAGGGAGGGAAGGGCTGTTAGCTGCCTAAAAATGTTGGGGAAGATCCATCAGGACCATGGCCAGTGGGCTGGGCCTCTCCAGAAACCGGATGATCAGCGTTGCCAATGGGCCCATCGCATAACTGGCAAGCGTTTCAGTCGCCTGCTTTCTGAAATGGTTTTTCCGTTTTGCTGTTCTGAGCCTCGGGTGCTGTGCGTCTCCCTCCAGGGCACAGTGATTTGTGGCACTGGAATCCCTCAGTCTGAGTCTCAGAATCTCTGCTCTTCCAAGTGAATGGCCCCGGGCAAGGCCCTACTCTCCCTGTACCTCTCTTTCCTCGTTTGCAGAAACGAGAATCCGAGCAGACACGGACCGTGTCCTCCCTCGTCGCATCCACACCTGGAGAGGGGTGCGCTGGGCCAGGGCTGGGGGTGAGCTTGGGTGTTCGTGACTCCAGTTGCAAACGGCCCTCTGCCCGAAATGATACACAACCACAGTGACGTCAGTGCTGATGTCGGAGATAGTTTACAGGAACCCTTGACCCTGAAAACCGCTACTCTTAGATTGCTGAAGGCACCAGAGAAGCCATTTCCTGTTGTTTTAAAGTGAATAAAATGCTACTGCCTGGATTCCTTGGCTCTGCACGTCCCTCTTCTTCCTTCTAAACCTGGTTGTTGACACCGCCTCCTTCCCGACTGGTCTCCGCTGTCATCCTTATCAACAGGAGTGTGTGGTGTTTCTCTACCTGCTACGCACCGTTAGAGGCACAAGGGATCCAAAAGTGCATGTGATCAATTTTCTGCTTTTAAAAAGTCTAGAGTGGAAATGGGTAATTATGACCCAGTAGGAAATGGGCAGGAAAAGATGGCAGAGACAAAGCATGGCCCAGCCCCTCCCCACCCCAGAGAATCGGGGAAGCTGCCGGTGCATTTGAATCACACCCATTCATTGCAGGACCTGGAGTCCTTTACCTGTGTGTCTCCTTCTCAACACTTTGCTGCTTAAAGGCTAAGACTGAAGCTTGTGGTTTTCACCGTTGTCCCTAGAATCTAGTCAACAGCCCAATAATTACTTGTGGGAAATCTCTCAAATTAACTCCTCGGTATTATGTAATTGAGAAATTTCTAACTTAGGTTTTGCGACACTCCAAGAACAAACTGTCACATAAAGGATGGGCCCAAGTGTGGAGGTTAAGTTTCTGGCTATGTGGTGCATTTTTACCTAACGTGTGGAGAGGAGGAGAATGTAAAAACTCTAGGCTGGGCACAGTGGCTCACACCTGTAATCCCATAACTTTGGGAGGCTTAGGCGGGTGGATCACCTGAGGCCAGGAGTTCGAGACCAGCCTGGCCAACATGGCGAAACCCCGTCTCTACTAAAAATACAAAAACTAGCCGGGCATGGTGGCAGGCACCTGTAATCTCAGCTACTCAGGAGGTTGAGGCAGGAGAATCAACTGAACCTGGGTGGCAGAGGTTGCAGTGAGCCGAGAATGTGCCTCTGCATTTCAGCCTGGGTGACAGAGCAAGACTCTGTCTCAAAAAAATAAACAAATATAAAGTAAAATAAAATCTGTAGCTAACTTCATTTTTCACTGTTGCACACACTCTTCTTAGAGTGTTCTCACCTAACCCCAGTGCTGAACCTGTCGAATCCAAATCTTGATGCTTTGCCAATAATGATTTTTACCTTAAGAGTTTTACTTACTTTCTCTTTCATTTTAGTCTTCATCATTTTCTTTACTGTTTATCATTAGAAGACAAAACTCCTCTAGATCTGGATGAAAAATTCAGCCTAGCAGTGCCTGGGTGGGAAACATCCCGACTGGATTTTCCCTCGAGTACAGATAGCACCCTGTCACTCGGGACTTCCCGCCCGGTTCTCAGAATAGCCTTAGGAACAAGACAAGCACAATGCTCACTGTGGGATTGACATCACCTTGCACGAGGTGGAGAGGCAGCCACCTCCAGCAGACAGAAAGAGGCCTTTGTTATTTGGTGACAAGGTTGGAAGGGGAGTTTTTTCAGAGACAAACCAGAAAGCCAGAGGGAGGAGAGAGGAAGGGAGGGAATCCAGGGTTAGCACTCACCTTTTCCTTGTTGTGGGATTACAGTTTTCTTTCTCTCTCTCTCTCTCTCTCTCTGTAGTATCTTTATTTAAAAACATTCCTATAGTCAGCACATAGTTCTTTAAAACATGGAGCAAACTAAGATGTGCAGCTGCTTTTGTTTTTTGAGACGGAGTCTCGCTCTGTCGCCAGGCTGGAGTGCAGTGGCGCGATCTCAGCTCACTGCAACCTGCACCTCCCAGGTTCAAGCGATTCTCCTGCCTCCGCCTCCCAAGTAGTTGGGACTACAGGCACACACCACCACGCCCAGCTAAGTTTTGTATTTTTAGCAGAGATGGGGTTTCACCAGGTTGGCCATGATGGTCTCGATCTCTTGACTCGTGATCCACCCGCCTCGGCCTCCTGAAGTGCTGGGATTACAGGCGTGAGCCACCGCGCCCAGCTGTGCAGCTGTTTTTTAAAGAGCCAGAATTAGTTTGATGGGTCTTACTTGCAGGAAAGTTGCAGTTGGAAGGCATAAGTGGAATTGGAATAAAGAAGCTTCCCTGAAGTGGAAAAGTTTTAAAATAAGCAAACCCCATCACTGGAGAAGTGCTAGAGGCCCAAACATCCTTGCACCTTGCCTTGGGTGTCTGCAGTGATCGATCAGTGGGGCATGGTAATTTCTAGACCACAGCCATGTGATATTCAGGCTTCTTTGCCCTGTGTATTTAGAATCCTCAGTTTTCTGGTTGCAAAGCTGTTGGTTTAAATATAACTCTGATAAAATAACTGCTCCCAAGACACGTATTCACCCTACAACCTAAATGGCACACCCCCTTTCCCCGAGTGATCTTGGGGTGAGTAACGTGCAGCCCTCTGCTCGGACCCCAGCAGTCTTACTGAGCATCCTCTAGGGCATCTGGAGCTGTGATTGGCTTACACTGAAAATCACTCTGTGAGACTTTCTGTAAGTTTCTCTTGTGTGTTTTCCCGCAGGCTCATTTCGGAAAATCCCTCAAGAAGCCCAAAGGTTGAAGTCTCCATAGTGGAAGTTTACAATAATGACATTTTTGACCTTCTGGCCAAAGACACTGTTGCAGCAGTGTCGGGGGTCAAGCGTGAGGTGATGACAGCCAAGGACGGACGAACAGAGGTTGCGCTGCTGGCCTCTGAGTGAGTACTGCACTTGCCCTGTGCTGCTGGCCTCTGAGTGAGAATGGCACCTGCCCCATGGTCAGGAGGCTGGACGTCTCTAAACGAGCTCCCCACGCCCAAGGATCACAAGGAGAATCGGCCGTGGTGGCCCAGTCAGTGCTCCTTGTCACTGAATGATTCCTTGTGTGTTTTCATGCTTCGTATGTGTTGCACAATTGTCAATTTGCTGTAAGAATGATCTTTCTTTAAAGTTGGGTATGTCGGGATGATATATTTGTGAATTAGCTGGAATAGGTGATCATTTCACAATGTATTCACATATCAAAATATCAAGGTGTATACTTTAAACATATACCATTTTCATACGTTATTAATATCTTAAAGCTGTTAGAGATAAAAGTAAAAAAAAAACAAAATATTTTTACAATCAAAATTAAAATAAACAAATAAACGTAGCTTTGAAAAAATCTTCGTAAGAGCACCTTGGACGGGCGTCATCCCATCTCACAGATGAGGAAGCAGGCTTGCAGAGGTGAAAGAACTTGCCCACCCCACTCAGGCTAGGAGAGATGAACTTATCCACATTTGTAAATATCAGTATTTCATAGAATATGTAATGAATCCTCTTATAAAAGTGAGGATCCCCCATATTAAGTATTTTCCTCAAAGTTCCCTATTTTCAAATCCACATGCATGTGCTGGATTTGCCCCAATGGGGGTGCAGCTGGGAGCTGACAAAAGGAACCCTCCCCACGAGTGAGGGCCCGGAGAGGCTGCCCATCCTGGGCCCCAGAGGCAGCAAGGGAAGGGCCCGCCAGCCATGCCAAATATTTCACAGAGCTGAAGGAAATCATCCGTGCAACCCTGATACGGTCACACAAAGTCACCTGAAATTTGAGCCTTTGACTGACAGCTGTGATGGAAATGTTATCTCCTGCTGATTAAGAGCTCTGATTAGCAGTCATATCTCATCCACTAACATGGGGAAATGGGTTAAACCTTTATTTCATAAATCAGATTTGATGCACAAAATACTTTTAAAACATGGTCACTGGAGGCTGTAATAAATAAAGGAATAGTTGATGTTGAAAAGGTTAGCAACCTCTGATTTTGTTCGGAAGCAGTCCATTATTTCAGGGTTAGCGATTAGAGATGCTATAGGTTGGTTAGGCCTCGAAAGGAAAAAGTTTGCTTTACCATGTTTTGTTGTGCCCAGGACTGGCTTTAGTCCCCCATTGGCATGCGTGGCTCATGTGAGAGGAGCCGAGGAGGCTTGGAAGTCGCCTTGGGTAAGGGGGGGCCGCCCGTGCTGTGTTCCCCACTGCTTGCCTTGTCTGTAGGGCTGTTGGCAGCGCCTCAAAACTGATGGAGCTCGTTCGTGGAGGTCTGCAGCTCAGAGCAAAGCACCCCACCCTGGTGCATGCGGATTCTTCCAGGTCTCACCTGATAATTACAGTGACTCTAACAACAGCCGCCTGCTCTGATAGCACTGGTAAGTCACCATTTGTGCTTGGTCAGTGGCAAGTAATAGAAAAACCCACTTAAGGAGAAAAAAAAAAAAATCAGGCCAGGCGCAGTGGCTCACGCCTGTAATTCCAGCACTTTGGGAGACTGAGGTGGGTGGATCACCTGAGGTCAAGAGTTCGAGACCAGCCTGGCCAACATGGTGAAACCCTGTCTCTACTAAAAATACAAATATTAGCTGAGCATGGTGGTACACACCTGTAATCCCAGTGACTCAGGAGGCTGAGGCAGGAGAATCACTTGAACCCAGGAGGCAGAGGTTGTGAGCCGAGAGTGTGCCACTGCACTCCAGCCTGGGCAACAGAGCAAAAACTCGGTCAAAAAAAGAAGGAAGAAGAAGAAGAAGGAGGAGGAGGAGGAGGAGGGGAGGAGGGAGGGAGGAGGGGGAGGAGGAGGAGGAGGAGGAGAAGGAGGACAAAAGAAGGGAGAAGGGAGAAGAAGAAAAATCAGTGTGCCTGCAGCATCCAAGGCCTTCACAGGACCCAGCATGGGAATACCAGCCACACTTTTTCACTATCTGCATCCCAAACCGAAAAGGCCACTGGGATCACAGGCTGAGAAGAAAAAGTGAGAATGGGAGGGAGGAAAACACTCTGCTAAATAAAATATAACACAGAGAGAAAAGCAGGGCATAATACACTTTGGAGTACATGCATTTGTCATGGAAGAAACAATGAGTGTAGTTTCAGTTTAAAACCCAAATTACAAACTGCAGTAGATGAAATGATTTCAGTTACGTAATGTATCAGAAAGAACACAAAGGCCTGTGGAGCCTGGGCTGCAGCTCTCCAACTTGAGCTTCGTCCAATCCCCTGCAGCAGGTGGTGGGAACAAATAGCAGACACCACCTATGCTCAGGTTCAGCAGGGCTGGGACTAGACCCCAAACGTGTGTTTCTGCAAGAGCACGGCTCCGGGGACCGCACCTGGAGAACCACGGGTCTGGGGCTGGAACATGAGACTGTAGTCCCGTTGAAACCTGGTCTCAGTGGGTTGACACGGGAAAGGCAATTTCTCACTCGTATCGAGGGCCAGTGTGGCTGAACATGCCCCATCTGTCTTGCCACCGTGGCACTTGAAACATGTGACCTCCAAGGTTGCTCGGGCAACGGAAAGCGAGGTGACGGGGACGTGCTGACAGTAGCCCCTGGCAGCCCAGAGCAGGCCACAGCTGGGCACAGGGCCTTGTACCCGCAGGGGGCTGGCAAGGCACAGGCGCCTGATGTTTAGGGAGCACCAACAATCTCTACCAAAAACACTCCCGATACAGGGGAGGCGTGGCTGCCCTTGGTGGTGGGAATAAGACTGGATTTCATGTCCTTAAAAAAAATTGTATGTACTTTCTATGTTTTACACACTGAGTAAATGTTACCTTGCTTTTTAAAAAACCCTAAGAAGTCTGTGTAGGAATAACACACTACAAAGACATTTGCATTAAAATGAAGAGCCCTTTTGTTAGGATTTGTGTGGAAGATTATCAAGCAGATTGTAGAATTTATTTCTAAAAGGGCTCATAGATTTTCTGAGTGGGATTTTAATTAACATCGTTATCAAGTCTTTCTAAGAAGCATTATTTGATTTCCTTTGGGCCAATGAGGCATTAGTTCAACCTTCCACAGTGAAGAAAGCTGCTTTCTAGCTTGCTGTGTTTTCCCCCCGAGAAGCCACTATCCCCTGGACCTCTGCTGAAATCCCACTTCTTACTGGGTGGGAGGTGTGGGCGGGAGGGTGCAGTTCAGAAGCTTCTCAGCCTTGACCAAGGCAAAGCACAGCCTCATGGGTTCATGCAACTGTTTTCCTCCTCGTTGCTCCCCTTGCAGCAGACCAAGCCTGCAGTGCTACCCTCCCCAGGGAGCAAACAGAGGCAGGAAGGGCAGGAAGGAGCCGCAGAACTTCTCAAGGGGCCTCAGCTCCACAGCTGGTTCCCAGGGACCCCGCAGGGCATGCGGAGCAGGTGCAGGCCCGGCTGCAGCTCGTGGACTTGGCGGGCAGCGAGTGCATTGGTGAGCAGGAACAGGCATTTCCCTGGGGGGTGGACTCTGCAGAAGCCTATGATCTGATGGAGCTGGGTGTACAGCCAGGCAGCCTGGGAAGCTCTGGGCGGGCCAGGCGTTTCCCCCTCCACAGATGAGTTCCATATCCCCATTACATTCTCAGGGGTTGGTTCTCTTACCCCGGCAACCCGAGAGTCGTGTTCCTCACACTGGCCCTCTGGGAAGAGAAAACCTGAGTTCCCAGCAGGAGCTCGCTTTGAGCTGTGAGCAGAGCCATGAAAGACCCTCGCTCTAATGCCTGTCCCGTCCATGGCCTCCCCTCTACCTGCCTGAAAGCCACTCCTCCCAAGGAGCTGGTTTTGCTTTTCCTGCCTTCTTTCTTGGTGCAAATGGTGATGGTGCGTGGCGGTCCCTGTCCTGTCCCAGGTGTGTCCGGGGTGACCGGGTCGGCCCTGAGGGAGACAGCGTGCATCAACCGCAGCCTTGCAGCCCTGGCAGACGTCCTGGGGGCTTTGTCGGAGCACCGCAGCCACATCCCGTACCGGAACAGCAGGCTCACCCACCTCCTTCAGGACTGCCTCGGTAACCGTTTTCCCCCAAATCCCCCAAGATGGGACACCACGTGCCCCAGGACACGTGCACACACGTCCAGCCTGCACATCCTCGAGGGCCACCCATGTACCCCCTACACCTCCTGTGCCCTCGCTGTGGCTAGCTGGCACTCCCATGGCACGGTGGTCATTCTCCTGCACTGTCTCACCTCGGCCTGGTTGCTTGCTTGTTTGGTCTGTGTGTGACTTGCCTACTGGTCGGACTCAGTTTCTCAAGGGTGGCAGCCCTGACCCCTCTCTTCATCAGGGAGTCCACCAGGGCAGCTGAGGGCTCTCTAAGCTGCTGCTGTGTGTGTGGCGTGGGTGCCTCCAGCTGTATGGACCTGCTTAGGCTGCAAGTTCCTTGGGTCTTTTGGGGGCAGGTGCCAGAAGCCTGGACGCAGCAGATTAAGCATCAGTGCCAGGTGGGGCACAGGCAGCCTCCGTGCAGAGTCATCCAGCTGTGGCTGGATCTGGGCTTTGCAGTTTGCGGGGGAGCTCAGTTAGTGCCCCCTCCCCCCACTCAGACTCCAGACCGGTTGAAAGGGAGGACCCGAGGAAGCATTGCTGTTGCAGGGTGGCCTCTGCCAGGGCTGGGCTTCCTGGCTGAGGGTCCAGGTGGAGTCCCCCAGAGGTGGCCCTGGGCCCTGTAGGCCCTGTCCTGAGAAACGGCCACCGCAGGATGGCAGGGGCACGTGGCCACCACAGTGGTGGCTCCTCCTTCCTGGGAGGACCACCCTGGGAGGTGGTGGTGGGGCCGCTGGTGGTGCTCGGGACTCGGGGAGGCCAGAATGTTCCAGACACTATCCCTGTCTCTCATTGTGGGGTATTTCCCCCTCTCATGGCAAACTGGCTTCCTCCACACGGTGAATAACGGGGCTGTTCACAGAATCATATTTTTGGATTCTACCTCTAAGACAGAGACCACCTGGTACTCTTGGATTCCAAAGCTTGTAGCCCCAACCGAGAGACGGGGCAACCTAGGCTGGGTGCACAGCCCACTGTGATCTCAGGGGCGGCACCACAGGGCACACAGTGCCCGAGAGCCAGCAGTTCCCTCAGGGAGCCCCGGCCTTGGCCTCTGGGGTCTGCACTTTTCCTCCCCTTAGCTCTCCCTGCCTTCTCCGTTGGTTTTGGTTTCCATCTGTCCCGCTTAACCTTTGCTACGGGTCCTGAAGAAAAGGAAGAGACAGAATTCCCCCAGGAGGAGAAGTCCTGGGCACACAGCCCCTGCCCCAGTGGAGCCTGAGGGAGCCACAGGGCCGTGAACAGCAGGTGTGGGCATGAGGGAGCTCTGGAAAACGCAGTCCCAGGGGGCCGAGCACACCGCAGGGTCATGTGCAGACTCACCGTAGGGCTGACTTCATGCCTCCCTCCCAATTCCCGGGACACAGGAGTGTGAGAAGGCCTGCAGCTTCCCCGGGCGAGGGGTGCTAGTGACTGGCTGCTGACCCTCCCGGACCCAGGTGATGGGTGCTAGTGACCGGCTGCTGACCCTCCCGGACCCGGGCGAGGGGTGCTAGTGACCAGCTGCTGACCCTCCCGGACCTGGGTGATGGGTGCTAGTGACCGGCTGCTGGCCCTCCCGGACCCGGGCGAGGGGTGCTAGTGACCGGCTGCTCACCCCCCAGACCCCGCATCCCAGGAGCCTACCAGACGTGGCCAGTTTCCCGCTGGGGCACCGGGCAGCCCTCTCTGCAGCTGCCCCTCTCGGGCCCTGGTTGCCAGCACGTTGGCACTTCCAGATGCCACTCTTCTTTCCGGCTTGCATGTTGTTTTTCTTTTTTAAAGGAGGTGACGCGAAGTTACTGGTGATTCTGTGCATTTCTCCCAGCCAGAGGCACCTGGCGCAGACGTTGCAGGGCCTGGGTTTCGGGATCCGAGCTCGGCAAGTCCAGCGAGGCCCTGCCCGAAAGAGGCCGCCCAGCTCCCAGATGGAGGGGAAGAGGAGGCCGGATTGAACGCATTAATGAGTTTTTCTCCTAAAACTGTGTGTTTTGTCATTGCTTATAATGCATATGTGCTTAGAAATAAACAGGTTTCATGTGGATTCGATAAACCTGGCTTTATTCCAAAGCACCCTCATGAATGTGGATGGGATCTCCAACTCCTGCCAGACGATCACGCAGAACAGTCTTCACAGAGGAGCTCCTTGCAGAGCAGCGGCCACCAGGTGTCACAGCAGGCACTCGCTGTCCTCATCAGACTCTCCCTAGAGGCCACCCTGGGCCCCAAAGGCCCTGCCCCGGGAAACTCTGGAGCCGGCAGGAACAGCCGTGGGCCACGGCGGCCTCTCCTGTGGTTCCGTGGCACATTTCCCCTGCCTGGGAACCCAGAGTCCATGGGCCATGACGGGCTGATACTCGGCTTGGGAGCCCCTCTCCTGTGACAGCCCAGACGCAGAGGCAGTTGCTGGCTGCCCCGGGCCTCCCAGATGGGCACCTGAGGACCCTGGCCTCCTCCTGCTTGGGGTTCAGCCCAAGAACAGAGCTTCTCAGGCCTTCAATCACCGTGGATGGAGCAGGCTTTCCTGGAGGGAGGACGAGCGCTGTCTGGAATTCTCCATCTTCCGTGAGGGAGGCTGAGCGGATGGCTGGGGGCCCAGAGGGGGCCATGCTTCAACACAGGCGAGAGGGAACCGGCCCCACCCTGCCCAGGGCCACCATGTCACTGCTTCAGACCAACTGCCCCCAGGAGCAGGATCTGCCGCCTCCCACACCCCACCCAGCAGAGAAAGCTGCGCCCTCAGACCCAGACCCCTGGGGCAACAATGCAGGTTCCCAGTCCCAGCGAGACCCCCAGAAGCAGACTCAGTGGGGGGCCCAGAAACCCAGCCCCAACAAGCCCTCTGGGTGGTTCTTACGAATCTGGACCTGCTGGCTTGACCGCAGACCTGGCCCCGGCCACAGGACCAGCCACCCCAGCCTTGGTCGTGCGAAGCTGTGATGCGGAGGTCCTTGGCCTGCTCCTCCGGGGTCCGCAGAGACTGGCACAGGTGGGTTTCTTTTCCTGTCCACCGACAGGGTAGGACGGGGACTGAGGACTTTACCCTGTGCCCTCCCACACCTGCCTGCCTCATGCCACCTGGAGGCCACAAGCCCCCCTGTACACAGCGGCCTCTGTCCATTTGCAGGCCACCCCCAGCCCTGCCCCCTCCCTTCCTTCTTAGGCACCATCCCTGTCCCTACCAGTCGGTGTCCATTTTCCTGCAAAATAGCTGTATTGCCTAAAAGACCTCTGATCTCAATCTGTGCACAAGGAAAGCCTGGCTTCCCCCACTTCCCGCAGCCTGGCTCTCTGCTGCTGTCTCTCTGGGAAGGAGGGCCCCCTCCCAGGCTGGCCTTCTGCTTCCAGCTCCGCTCCTGCCCCTCCAGGTGTGGGTGGATGTGGGAGGGGGCTGTGGGAAGGGGCGGTGAGCAAGGCTGAGGCTCAAGCCTCAGGGGAGCCTGCTCCAGCCCTGGCTGGGTGTGTCTGAGCCAGTGGCCCACATAGGCTTCATGTGGCCTGCCTGGCCATCCTCTCTTGGGCAAGGCTCAGGGCAGTGGGCCTCTAATTGTCCTCTCCACGTACTCTGAACACCAGAGATTAGAGTCTTCGGAGCAGGCCTACCCGGTAGTTAACAGGCATCTGGCATAATTCTCCATGTCTGTCCACAAGGCCCAGAGGAAGGACAGAAATAGGAATCCCAGTGGGGCCAGAGCGGCTTCTCGGGTCAGCCAAGGGCCATGGCTGCCTCGCCTCTGCCAGGACACAAGGCGCTGGGCCGGCTGCAGTGTGACACTTCCACAAGTTAGGGGTGCGCTGGCCCGGCCTTTGCTGCCTCTGGGGTCTATGGCATGTGGCGAAGGTGACTGGCAGGGGAAGCCTGGACATGCGGAGTGTGCACATGCGTGTGTGCCTGTGCAGATGTGTGCGTTTAGATCTTAGCTCAGACCCTGCCTCATGGCGGACACCACCTGCTGCGTCTCCCCAACACTGGTGTGTGCCTTCCCGTATGGTCTACGGGACTGGGCTGTTGCTTTCGTTTCTTCAAGGGAAGAAGACGGTCATTGCCCCGGACCAGGGCAAATCAATTATCTTGTACTAATGGGAATGGCTTTGGGAAGTGCCCACATGCCCACATGTGAGCCAGCACTAGGCACCCCTCCCCTGTTGCATTGTGGACGGTCTTGCCCTCGGCAGCACTGGGGCTCGTGGCCATCTACAGAACGCAACCTTCTGTGACCGATACCCCTGAGTGAGTTACAGCCGGCATCTCACCAGCCCTCCAGGCAGGCGGGTCCTGGTTCAAGCAGGAGGCATCGCTCGGGTTCTTTATTACACGTGCCTGGGGCACACACAGGATTCCCTTTCACAGAAAGGAGAGGGCCCCCCCTGGATGGACCCGTCAAAGAGGCGGCCTCAATGCATGCGGCCCTGCACCAGGCCATGGGGCTCAAGCTCACGCTTGTCTCCAGTGAGCTGGAGGGTGGTGCGGCGTGGTCTTCACCACACAGACAGTGAAGGGGGCAGTGGTGTTCAGGACACAGGGCTGAACCATTGTGGCCTCTCGGTGCTGTGTTGGGCCTGAGACTAGCAGGGATACACGGGCCATTCCTCTAAATGCAGAGGACAGCAGGTTTGCACATGTGCAGGAGTCTCATGCAGGGGGAGGAGCCCTGGGGAGACCCTACCCTGGTGGCCTTCCAGAGCCCACGGTACCGAGGTTGCATTACCCCTGGAGTTCACTGGGGTCAGAGCAGGTGCCATGCATAGCCAGTTCCCCACTCCCCATCTGTCACCAAAGCCTCTCCCCTCTACCAACTGGGCTGCACCAGCCCCACCCCGGCCAGGGCAATGGCTTAAGGAAGCCACCGGTGAGCAGAGCGGGTCCCGAGGCCTCATGGCTGAGACGGGAACAGAGTCAGCATCAGCTCCAGGGCAGTGGGGTCTTTGGAAGCCCTGACCGGGAAGGGAAAACACAGCCATTGACTGCGGATGGTGGAGGAGGGTCTCTGGCTGGATCTCAGGTGACAGAGCTGGGCTTGCACCTCAAGAAGGGTCTCTGTCTGGCAGGCCCAGCGCTGGCGAACAGGAGTTACAGAGAGGGGTTCAGGTCTAGGAGGAGCCTGGGTCCTGCACAGTGATGACCACCGTGAACTCTGGCTCGGGAGCTGTCTCTCGGGGAGCGGGCAGTGTGGGAAACTGCAGAGCCCTCTCTCCAGGGTCTGGGCCCAGCTGCGTCACCTTCTCTCCCAGACTAGGATGGGTGACAGGCTGCCTCAGGGGCCAACACCATGGCTCTCTGGACACTCAACAGCCAGACCTTGAACCTGCTCCCTGGAGACCCCGATGGAAGGAGCTCCTGGGTGCACCGAGGACAGGGATGAGGTGCGGGACCTGTTTGTCACCTCCAAGGTTGATGTCAGAGCCACTCCACACCTCTTACAGGTGAACCTGTGGAGCGTGCTGGCTGCGGAGGTGTGGGCAGCATCCGGCGGGCAGGAAGGGCCGAGGGCCACGTGGCAGTGCAGTGGGCAGGGGCTGAGCCTGGCGGTGCAGACAGCGCTGCTGGGTGAATGGCGCCTACACCACAAACTCCTGTGGGGGTGGGGCCTCTCCGAACAGGTCCAGGGTGAGGCAGTTGCTGGACCTCTTGCTGGGGAGAGTGGCCCTGTTCTCGCAGGGGGCTGCCAGCCCGCAGTCTGGGGCACAGTGGAAGGTACGGCTGGGTGAGGTGGGCGCTGGGTGCAGGGCCAGCTGGTGCAGACGTGTGTCGTCCAGGCTGCGGCTGTGCGGCTCCTCACTGACCCCGGCTTTCATTTCCCAGATCTGCAGGGAGAGGACACGGGGTGAGGCCTGCCACCCCCTCCCGCTCGCACCACCGCAGACAGCAGCCACACTGCTGGTGGCCACAGAGGCACACTCCTTGCCATTGCTCACCCTGCGCCGCTGTGCACGGCCAGCCTGCCCCTGGACGGGCTCCCCCAGCATATGCCTCTGTGAGACAGGCTTGGCGTTTTCTTTTGAAGCATTTTGGGAGGCCCCCACCTTGCCTAGCTTCTTTCCCAGGGCTGCTTTCTGCCTTTTAACTCAGAGGACCTGGACTCTTAGCATTTGGTGTAATTTAGGATCAGGTCTGAGTGTGGGCCTTGAACACCAGCTCTGGAAGCACCTCCAATGTCACGAACGGCCTCTTATTTTTATACGGGAGGAAACTGGGTTCAGAGGTGACTGTCCAAGGTCTCGTCCAGGTGGGCGTCCAGTGGGCAGCGTCATGGCCCTTAAGTGACACCTCCAGCCCAAGCTTCTCGGCTGCCATAGTCCCTCAGGTCTGCCCTGGACCGCTGTGCCCCCAGGAGGCAGATGAGGCCCCTGGAGGCTGGGGGCAGGGGGCAGGGGCAGGCGGCAGGCCACGCTGAAGGCTGCCCAGCGCCAGGGTCTGACTTGCCCTTCTACGCGTGTTTTCTTGTTTTTAATCAATACGTTTTTCAAGAGTGACAGTCCCTGGCCCAGAGCTCGGGCGGCTTTGGGCGGCCGTCTCCTCCGGAGTGGGCTGACCTGGGCTTGGGATCACCCCCACTGGGATGGGTCCGTGCCTGCCAGGACTTGCAGCCTCCCCTCCCTCCTCCCGTGCCCAGCCCTGTTCTCTCTCCATCCAGCCTCCCGTGCCCAGCCCTGTTCTCTCTCCATCCAGCATCACGATAACTAACCAACCACAGCTGATTTTCTCTGTCTTTCCAGGGGGATTCTGGACAGGGCTGACCAGAGGGGGCCTCACCCCCCTGCGGTGGAGTCGGGGGCGGGGGTTGGGAGGGCAACTCAGAGCCTGGCTGGGAACCCTGAGCCCACCTGTTCCCCACCTGGGCATCCAGGAACCACTGGCACTGCCTCTCCTCTAGCTCTCTGGAGGGACCCTAAGGCTCAGGGGCTCCACAGGAAGTGGGGGAAGGCCTGGAGCAGCCCTGCACACATGGGACCAGGTCCCAGGTGGAAGAGGTGGATGAAGGGGACGGGGGCAGCCAGTCTGCTATATGGCAGGTCGCAGGGCCCAGGTGTCCAGGTCCTGCCTACAGTGGCCCGGTGACACTCAGGGCCCAGCCACCCCCGCCCCAGGCAGGACCCCTCACTCCCCACAGCGAGCCGGCTCACTTGGCCTTGAGGCTGAGGCCTCCACCCACGCCCACCCGCCCCAGTGCCCAAGAGCCTTGTTGCTCCCTGACTTGCCCGCTGCGTCTCTGGGGATGTCAGTCGAGGGACCCTCTGGTAGGCCTTGGAAGGTCCCCCGGGCCCCTAACAGGGGACCTAGGAGAAGGGGGTGGAGGAGCAGGGCCCAGGGCTTCTGGCCCATGGCGGGGACTCTACCTGGTGCACAGCCTCAGTGCTCTGGCCTCTGGTCCTGACCTCGGCACAGGGTTCCTGGCGAATGGCTGTGGGAGGAGGCAGCCATGAGCACAGGTGTCTGGGTTCTGCCTGACATGGCTCCTCCCCAGGGCAGTTCCCTGCAGTTCTGGGGCCCTGATCTCGGGCCAGCTTCTCCCGAGGCTCACACCGCCCCCTTGCTCTCAGTGCGGTGACTGCTTTTGCTCCGTTCCCTGACCTCTGATAAAACGGGCCCTTACTGTGCAGATGCGGGATTAGCACGGCGATTCCCGCTGGGTTACAGACCACATGGCTTGCGTAAAACCTCAGAGATGGAGGCCAACCATCCCTTACTGGTGGACCAGACATTCCAAGGGCAACGGTGGACACAGTGGCTTAGTGACAGGAATGCCTGGCCCTGGGAGGCCCTGGTGATGTTTTGTGACCCTGGATGGCCCTGGGTGACTGAGCCCTGGGGCTGGTCCCACCTGATCTCATCACATCCACCGTCAGGGCCGTGGGGACACTCAGAGACCAGCAGAGCTGAGGTCCCCTTTCTGGGGCGATGAGGAAGCTCTTTAGGGCCTCATAACACAGGGACTGGGCAGGATGCATCCTTCAGACAGGGTGCTGCGTCCTGGGCCAGGTGGACACACGGTCCTAGAACACTCTGAATGGCTCTGTCTTTTCACTGCTACTCAGCTGAGCATAAAAAGACGTGAGTCTAACCCAGGCTTTCTGACGGGAGGGACGCTGGTGGGACGGGGCTTCCTAGGACTAGGGGGTTCCTAAGAGTTGGGGGGTCCCTAGGAGTCCAGGGGACTTCTTAGGAGTGGGGGGGCTTCCTAGAAGTGGGGGGGCTTTGTAGGAGTGAGGGGGCTTCCTAGGTGTGGGAGGGGCTCCTGAGATCGGCTTCCAAGAAAGCTAAAGGACCTGGACTCATCTGCAACCCCAAGAGGATCCCACCTCTCCCGTCTCTGATCCCAGCCTGCGGCTGCCTCTTGGTGGGGACAGGGGACTCAGGCACAGCAGGCTGCAGGCAGCTCCTTCCTGCCATCTCTGTCCTTCCGGCATGTTCTGGCACATTTCCCGGGACTCAGGTCACAGTCAGCCCCAGTCCCTCACGTCTGGCCACTGGAGGGCAGGCCAGGGCTTTGCTGCCTCAGTGTCCAGGGTCAGCCAAGCTGGGGCTAGCTGGGCTGCACTCACTGTCCCTGGGGCCTGGGCATCTCCCTCAGGCCCACCTTGGCTGTCACCACATATGCTGGGGTGGCTGCGGCTGGTCCTGAGGCTGGAGGACGGCTCCTTCTCATGGAGCCCCTGGACCTCCAAGGGTGTGTCCACAGACATCTCTCTGGATTCCCTGAGCCAGGAGTCGGCCTCGATGCCTGACGTGTGGGAGCTGCCATGGCTGTCGGTGGAGTGGCGTGAGAGGCGGTGAGGGCAGTGCTGGCTGCTGACCCCGCTGCCCGGGGAGCCCCTGCTGTCCAGGTCTAGCTCCAGCCCATCGCTGATGTAGGACTCCCGGTAGCGCTGCTTCTCTGCAGGGAGCACAGTGAGGATGAGCTGGAGAGGGACCATCCCCGCTGATGCAGGAGGAAGAGCCCGGGAGACAGAAACGCACACCCACAGCTCAGATGAGGACGTGGAACAGAGAGGGAGACCAGGCCTGTGGGTAAACGCTGAGGCCAGGCCTCGTGCTCAGGTGAGGACGTGGAACAGGGAGGGAGACCAGGTCTGTGGGTAAACGCTGAGGCCTTGTCGGAACCTGCCTTTCTTGCTCTTTGTGGGCACATGATGGGAGGAGAAGTGGGAAACAGACCAGGAAACTGACAAGTGGAAACCTCAGGCGGCTCCTCAAGCCCTCAGCCTCCCCCAGCCCCATCTATAGAATTCCACTCTGGTAGGGTAGAGCTGGGGGGCCACCACCTCGCCCTTCAACCTGAGCATCTGGGGGATGCGGGAGGCAGGAGGCCACAACAGTGAGAGACAGAGGTGCAGCCGGGCTGCAGAGCCCAGTGCGCCCAGCCCAGCCCAGAAGGTGTAGTCTGGCTGCGGAACCCAGTGTGCCCAGCCCAGCTCCAGAAGGCTTAGGCCGTCCGCTATGAACCCAGCCGCCCAGCCCAGCCCAGCCCAGCCCAGAAGGCGAGTCCAGCTGGGCGGGAACCCAGGGTGCATGCCCAGCCCAGCCCAGAAGGTGCAGTCCGGCTGCGGAACCCAGCGCGCCCAGCCCAGCCCAGCCCAGCCCAGAAGGTGCAGTCCGGCTGCGGAACCCAGCGCGCCCAGTCCAGCCCAGAAGGCGCAGTCTGGCTGCGGAACCCAGCGCGCCCAGCCCAGCCCCACCTTCTGCCTCCTCCCGCTGCCGCAGCTGCCGCAGTGTGGGCCGCACGCGGAGGTGGAGCTGGTGGCTGGCGCGCAGCAGGTGCAGCAGGTGCCTCGAGCGCCAGGTGCAGCCCGTGTAGTAAACCAGCTTCTGTGCCGCGGGCAGCCCGTCCAGCTGGATCTCCAGCTTCTTCCCCTGAACAAACAGGAGAGAAGGTGCCACCCCACAGGTGGAAAACCACGCTAGCAACGGGAAAGGATGATTTTAAATGTCAGCCATGGCCCCCAGGGGGATGGGGTTTAGGTTTTCACTTTGCAGTGCAGACGGCTGTTCATGGGCACTGTGCTCAGGGCATGCTCTGCTCTGCCCTTGCTTGAGAGGACACAGCCCTCTTGGCTAGAAAGTGCCCGCAGCTGCGTGAGGGGAGCGGAGGTCCGGGGTGGGATGGGAAGACCTCGGTCTGGTTGTCCAGAGCAAGCCTGCTGCCCAGCAGCCCCCACAGTCGCTGCCCTTTTACGCCTGGCACCCGGGCTGTGGGGTGGCCCTGGGTGACAGCTCTGGGGCCGAGACGAGAGGCACAGAGGCCACACAAGTGCGTTTCTATGACCTGCTCTTATTTTCTCCCTTGGTTTTCTCAATTGAAAGCCAGAAGTTTTCAAGCAATAACAACAACTAGACCTCACCAGGCAGCTAAACACCCAGTGCCTGCAGGGCCAGGGTCAGGCACAGAGCCCGTGAGGCCAGGACGGCCCTGATGCTCCCGAGAGGCCGGCAGGAAGGGACCTGCACCTCGTCGGGAAAAAATGCCCAGAAAATGCCCCAAGGATGAAGCCGCACCTGCCCAGGCTCTCCCGGGCACGGGGACCCCCCAGACACCCACCAGAAATGCCAGCTTCCCAATGTGGGGCCAGGGGAGGTCGTACAGCAGCTGCGGGGCACGGTCCACCTCCTGCGGGACAGCAGAGGCAGGGTGCGTCCAGGTGGGGCCAGCCAGCGCCCATGGCCACTGCAGGGATGCTCCACGGCCCAGACCCCAGCGGGGAAGGGAGGAGGGGTGGGGGCAGGAGGAGGGGCTCTGTGAAGCTGAAGCCCCTCCAGTCACCTGGTAGATGTGCACTCCCCTGAGGGTCAGTCCCAGGATCACGGTGGGGTGACCTTCCTTCTTATCCTAGAGGACACAGGTCAGAGGTCAAGTTGCAGGCCTGGGGGCGCCGGGCCTCACCGATGGCAGAGTGTGGTCAGTCTGGCTAGGGGCCGAGGCCTCCATGGACCAGGCTGAGCTCTGGGGCCCATTTACAGACAGTCTCATTCACTCCAGCATCAGACCAAAGGCACAGTTATCACAGCACAAGCCTGCCTTGCATCATGCTAAATAAACATCAGCCATGACCTAAGAGAGCCCTGGCCATGCCGGCCCCGGGGTCCTGATAACGCTGTCAACTTGGGGGGCTCTGATTATGCCTGCCCTGGGCTCCTGGTCCCACTGTTAGCCATGGGGGATCCGTCCATCCCTGGCCTGGGGTCCTGGTCCCACTGTTAGCCATGGGGGCTCCGTCCATCCCTGGCCTGGGGTCCTGGTCCCACTGTTAGCCATGGGGCCTCCGTCCATCCCTGGCCTGGGGTCCTGGTCCCACTGTTAGCCATGGGGCCTCCGTCCATCCCTGGCCTGGGGTCCTGGTCCCACTGTTAGCCATGGAGGCTCTGTCCATCCCTGGCCTGGAGTCAGAGACCGGCCTGTCACTGGCCGCCCTGGGCTCAACCTTGTGCAGCCGGAAGAAGTGCACGGGTACGTCCTCCAGCCGGCAGGCCTCCTGGATGAAGCACAGCACGGCCTCCTTGGGGTTCAGGCCCTGGCGCTCACGGTGCAGAGCAGGCATGTGCCGGAGGATGTAGTCAATCCCCCTCTTGGTGATGATCTGAGGACAGAGCCGAGAGGTCAGCTCAGACCCCTGCTGGTCCCCCCTTCGTCCTCGCTGGTCCCCTGCTCCGAGAAGCCTCCCCAGACTCCCACAGCTGGTGCCGACCTCAGTGGGCAAGGCCAGGGCCTGACTGCTGAGCCCAGACCCAGAGATGAAGTCTCGGTGCCCGCTCTGGCCCTGGGCTCTGTCTGATTTCCTGTCCCCATCGGACCCTCCCCAAGGGAAATGGCAGCAGCCAGCCCTCCGCAGGCGTCTGCAGGTGGGGACTCCACTCTCAACGAGCCCTGGCTCTTGGGAGCCTGCCCAGTGAGGACCAGCTGGGGCCACCACCGGGACCGGGGTAAGACCCACAGGGACATGGAATCACTGAGGGTGGAAATGTGCCCAGAGGCCAAGGGCAGGTGTGGCGTCCACAGCGCTGGGAGGAAGCCTGGCTGGGCCCCACCCTGGCCTCAGCGACTGCCACTCAGAGCAAAGGCGAGAAGGCCCCAAGGTGCACAGGATAGAGAGGCACACAGCAATGAGCGGTCAAGGAGAGAAACCTAAAAGTTCACCCAGAACAGGGCCTGCATCCCCGGGGTGACAGCCATCAACCCACGAGGCCAGCAGGCCAGACAGCGCCTGGGACCGGGCACACAGCGGCACGGCCCACGCCTCTCCATGGCCCTCCTCCCGGGGGTACAACACTCCTTCCCTTACAGGTGAGGAAGCTGAGACTCAAAGGCTTCTACGGGTCCCAGGATACTGAGAGAGAAGTGGGAAGGTTCACAGCCATGAGGCCCGTGTGGTCACATTCCACAGCCAGGCCACCGAGGGGCTCAGAGAGGTGAAGCCAGTGAGCAAGGCCACACAGCTGGCCGGGTGCGTCAGGAGCACAGGCACCCGGACCTACCTGCTCTGGGCCACTCCTCCCACACCGCCCACCTTTGGGGGTGGTAAGGACCCTTGGGTCTTCAGGAGAAAAGGACAGATGACTGCCCTGTTTCCATCCCTGACTCTTCCTCCAGCATCCCCTGCCAGGCCCCCAGCCCCCTGCTCCTACAGACGGCACCCGGTGGAGGTGGACAGGCACCAGGCCAACGGTGCTGGGAGGAGGCGGGCCCCGACCTTACCCACTGCGGGAAGTAGGAGTGTGGCTCGAAGTACCTCCCGGTGTGGGCCGGCTCCCGGTGGTCGCCCAGGTCAGCCTGCAGCGCACAGGCGGCCAACAGGAAGTAGGCCTCCTCCCGGTGGGCGCACTGCGACCTCAGCACACGCTCCTTCAGGTGGCAGTAGTACAGGTGCCGTGCCCTGTGGTCGCTGGAAGGCGGTGGGGAGTGAGTTCCAGGAAGGCCGGCGTGGGGACTCCCGGCCCTTCTGGCTCTGCCTTGTCCCTCCCCACGCCAGCTCCCAGGGCTGTCCTGAGCCCCTGGTACCTTGTTCCTGTCTTGTTCTACCCACAGCTGTGCCCCTGCAGGGCCAGCGCGGCACAGGCCCGCACTCTTCCTGGAGCAGGACGCAGGTGACTTGCTGCCACCAAGCAGCCGCTAGATGAGCCTCCACCTGCCCGAGGTCCCGCTCCTTCCCCAGTGAGCTCGGCCTCCATCAAACCAGGCCCCAGTGCAGGAGAGCTGCACAGAATCTGGGCGACTCAAATCCCTGGATGTGGACAGACCTGGCTCCCAGAGCTCACCGCCCAGCACGGGGCCTGGCCATGGCTGGTATTCATTAATCGCAGGGGCCGGGCGGGAGGTTTGCCCAAGATGCAGGTACAAGATCTCATGTAATTCCCCCAAACTGGCCCCATAGCACCAGGTAGCTCCATCCATCAACCCAATACCTTCCAGACCTCCTCTGCAAGGCTATCCAGAACCTTCCACATATTCACACACCCCCCGAACTCTCCAGAACCTGCCACACAACCGCACACCAATGTCTCCAGGACTCTCCACACAACCACATGCCTTTCACTCTCCAGAACCCTCCTGCACGCCCCTCACTCCCTAGAACCTTCCACACAACCGCACACATCCCTTTTGGAACTGGGGGGGATGGTGCCTGCTTAGGGAATTCCTGGGAAACCCCCTTAGGTTTCCCCCCAGGGAAAACCCTGTTCACGCTCCCTGAAGCTCTGCTCTGGAAGTAAGTTTCAGGATCCTCCTGAGGGACATCTTTTGTTTTCCTAGAAACTCTAAGGCAGCTCTGGAAGAAGTGGCCCCTGTTGGTTTAGAGCGCAGCCCACCAGAGGTACAACTTCTCCTCTCCTGCCGGGGAGAGCTTCCCACTAGACACCTGCAGAGTGGGCAGCGAACAGCGAGAACCGCCGTGCAGAAAGCGCAGGAGCCGTTTGCCCAGCGGCCCCCGGAAGCCTCGCCCAGCCCTGGACGGTGTACCCACCCTAGCGAGTACGAGTCCTGGCGTTTGAGGAAGCACCACTTTCGGCCGGGTGCGGTGGCTCACACCCGTAATCCCAGCACTTTGGGAGGCCGAGGCGGGTGGATCACCTGAGGTCGGGAGTTTGAAACCAGCTTGACCAACGTGGAGAAACTCCGTCTCTATAGAAAATACAAAATGAGCCCGGTGTGGTGGTGTCCACCTGTAATCCCAGCTACTCTGGAGACTAAGGCAGGAGAATCGCTTGAACCCGGGAGGCGGAGGTTGCAGTGAGCCGAGATTGGGCAAGTAGAGTGAAACTCCATCTCAAAAAAAAAAGAAAAAGAAAAAGAAAAAGAAGTACCCATTTATGACACAGTCTGTATACCTTTCAATTAAATAGAATTCCTGTGTTCCCCCAAAGCAAACAGCCAATCTAGTGGTGTTTTTTTGTTTGTTTGTTTGTTTGTTTGTTTTTGGGGAAACTCAAATGTAATGTGTGGCCTTCGTGGGACTTCTATGTCATGTGGCAGATTTTCAGTATTCCAGGAAACAGCCTTTAAAGTCAGCATGCCGTTACCTTATGACCCTTCCGTTTTCCACGTAGTGCTGCACCCGGAGGAACGCCACGAAAGGGGCTCTGGGTTTCTCATTTTCCTGGTGGGGAAAATACAAGAAAGAGCAAGTGAGCCACAGGGAGGTGCCCCCGGCTGTCCTGTCTTCCCCTTTCGTGGGGAGGGGCCTGGATTGCTTCACACTCAGTTCAAAGTCGAAGCTCAGGTGTCTGCCGCCAGAGCTGACAACTCGACTCATGGTAATTTCTATGGGAAAACTCTGAGTGGGACGTGGTCTACAGCGTTCAAGAACATCTGCCAAGGCGGGCTTCAGGGTGGGCTCACCTGCCTGCAGCCTCCGGGCTCACTGCAGTCCCCTGCGGACAGGGCAGCTGCGTGGACAGAAGGCAGCACATCCCCATGGTCCAGCACAGTCCACCGTGGTGCCCTGCCCTCTCCCACCCCATGCATCCCTGTGGTCCAGCACAGTCCACCGTGGTGCCCTGCCCTCTCCCACCCCACACTCTATGCTTACTTCATATATTTCTTTCTTCCAGTCTTTTGAGAAGTACTTGCTGAGTTTTTGCTCCAAATCCATAAATATATACTCATTGTCTGAAAGCAAAACAAAAGGCTTCATCAGAGTGGTCACCATGCTTCTCAGGTGTCACCATTTGTTCAAAACTGAGTGTGGCTTTGAGAGAAGAGACGCACAGCTGAAAACCGTGTGTCTCCAACTGATGCTGTGTACGGGGCTTTCCTCGGCTGACGACGCAAAGAGCATCCTAACACACGTGCGGGTGTCAAATGCTTGCTTACTAAAACGATGTCCCAGCGTGCAGGAATATTACAAGCTGATATTCAAAACTGGCACATGCTCCAGGCACGCCCTTTGGGAAAGCAGTTTAGCAACACGTATCCCTCCCCTCTTCCTCTGCAACCCAGGCACTCGTCTCTCAGCTATGGAATGAGTCATTTGAAAAATAGAGATGTCAGGGTTGGATGCGGTGACTCAAGCTTGTAATCTCAGCAATTTTGGAGACCAAGGCAGGAGGATTGCTTGAGGCCAGGAATTCAAGACAGGCCTGGACAACATAATGAGACCTCAGTCACCACAGGAAAAAAAAAATTAGCCAGGTATGGTGGTGCATGCATGTAGTCCCAGCTACGCAGGAGGCTGAGGCAGGAAGATTGCTTGATCCTGGGAGTTCAAGGCTGCAGAGAGCTATGAATGTACCACTGCACTCCAGTGTGGGTGATAAGAGTGAGACCCTGCCTCAATCAATCAATCAATCAATCAAAATAGAGATGTCTATAATCTAGTACTAAGTTGATCAACTTCAAGTCAATGATCCGAGTTTTACCTGTTAACCTGGTTTCCCTGGAAACTGCAAGAGATGCTTCTTTCTAAATTAGGTGTTTCTATATTTTAAAAATATTTGCCACCATGTGTTTTCTTTATGGCCTGGAAATATTAAACAATTTTCCTAGAGAGGAAAATAAAACCTAGAGAGATACCCTTCGTGCTGTGACTTAAAACAACGCATGATCCCTCCGTGTCTCCTGGGGATTTGTTCCAGGACGCCCCTCGGATATCAAAACCCGGGGATGGTGTTGAGCTCGCGTGTACCCTACACACATCCTCGTGTACACTTTAAATCATCTCGAGATTCCTTATGATACCTGATGCAATGTAAACGCTGTGGAAATCTTTGCTATACTGTGTTGTTAAGCTTGTATTATTTTATTGTACTATTTGTTATTATTTTGAGTATTTTCAACATGAGGTTAGTTAAATCTGAGGATGCGGAACCCACAGCCCTAGGACCGAGTCCCTGAAATACACTCGAGAGGGAAGTCACCGCCCAGAGGAGCCCGGGAGCAGTTGCCGGCCGCAGCAGTGGGTGCCTCAGGAACAGTGGCGGTGCAGGCTATTCCTGAAACTTTTACTTTATTCTCTGGCCACCGACCACACCAGTTCTGACCGTCACCTCACAGACACCTCCCTGGTGACAAGTCAACCAGCAGAATCCAAAAACATCATGCTGAGTTCCCGTGCAGGGGTCCCCAGGTGAAGGGAGGGCCAGGGCCATGGCTGGCAATGCCTGGGAAGGCTACCACGGGGCCCAGGGTGACGGGCAGGGCCCACCTGAACGTGGCCTCTCAGGGTCACAGCAGTCAGCCCGGGCTCTGCCCAGCCTGTTGGCCCTCACAGTCGGGGCCTGACAGTCCTGAGAGGCGCGGGGGCCAGGGAGCTCACTGTGTTCCAGGCTCAGCAGATGACCTGGCGTTGCCCTTGCTGAGGGTGGAATCATGCCCCCCAGATGCATACACTGAAGTCCTGGCCCCTGGCACCTCAGTTCCTGTATTTTGAGATAGGGCTTTTACAGAAGTCATTGAGTGGACATGAGGTCATTAGGGTAGGCCTTCATCCAAGAAGACCAGCATCCTTATAAAAACATGGAAACTGCACAGAGAGAGACACACACAGAGGGACGACCATGTGACCACACAGAGAGGCAGCCATTGGCAGGCCCAGGAGAGAGGCCTCAGGAGAAGCCACGCATGCTGGCACCTTGGCCTTGGATTCCAGCCTCTGGAACTGAGACACAGATGTGTGTGGTTTAGGCCACCCCATCCGTGGCAGCCTGGTGGCTCAGAGTGAGGTAGGAGGCATGAGTTGACTTGGCGGGGGAATGGGACTCAGATACTAGACCAAATTGAGGACTAGCTAAAACAGAGATGGGGGAAGCAGCTTCCCATAAGACACGCCCACCAGCCGTGGGTCAGTTTACCATTGCCATAGCAACCCTGGGAGGTACCGCCCCTTTCCAGGCCAACAACCCGAGGATGTGAAAGTTACCGCCTTTTTCCAGAAATGTCTGCATAATCTTCTCTTTAATTTGTATTTAAGTAGAAGTGGGTATGATTCTGAGTGCAGCCCTGCCTCTGAGCTGCTGCTCTGGGTGTGCTGCCTCTGGGGGGGCCCGGCTCTGCACCGAGCTGTGCCTCTGCTGCCGCCATGCATGGCTGCTTCCATAAGAGCTGCTGTCTAATGCCACCCGTTCCCCCTCGAATTCTTTCCTGGGTGAAGCCAAGAACCCTCTGAGGCTAAGTCCCAACTTTGGGCTTGCCTTGCCTACCCTTCATCAAGAGGACCCGACGGAAGTGGTGGCAAGGCCAGTCTCGGCAAGGCTCACGGGGCCTGTGGTATCAGCGTGCCTTCCCGAGAGTCCGTGGGCTCCACACTCTCCATTCACGATTTGGAGCTGAGGCCTTGAGGTGCGTGATTCCCCCAGTGTCCTCAGAGCCCTGCCAGACCCGGCTGCTGGCTCCGGCCCTCTGGGCTGACTGGACTTGGCAGCCCTGTGTCCCTGACCAGGCATCTCCCGGCTCAAGCCTTGCTTTCCTGCTGGCGGGGCCAGACTGTGGACTGTGATTGAGCACTGGAAACAGGAGCCTGGAGGAACCTCAGAGGCAGGGCAAGTGCCAAAAGCCACCTGACAAGGCTGCCTGCTGTCCGACTGCCCCGTGTGACATGCTGAAAGGGACTCCGCTGTGACACCAGTGGAAGGCGCCGTGGGTTAGCCATCATGAGGGAGGAGGAGGAACAGGCCGAGCGTAGGACTTTCAGGGTAATGAAGTTCTTCTCTGTGGCACTAAGGTGACAGACATCTGGCATTTGACACTTGTGCAAACCCAGAGAACGTACCACACCAGGAGGGAGCCCCGAGGTCCACCCCAGACTGTGCGACGCTGGTCACCATGGGCTCCTCAGTGGGGACAGACACACCACCCTGGGGAGATGTTGGCAGCACAGGAGGCTGTGCGTGCGAGGAGTTCACATGGGAAATCTCTCCCTTCCACTCAATTTTGCTGTGAACCATAACTGCTGTAAAAAATAAAGTCTTAAAATCCTAAGTAAGGTCTCCTTCACCTCTGAGATTCAAGGCTCCCCAGGGAGAAAAAAAACCTGTGATTCAGTCACAAAAATCTGAATTTGCAGCAAACATGACCGCCCGCCCTGCAGCAAACTGCCACGAGCCCCCACCGGAACACCGGGCTGCCGCGAGTCCCCACCGGAAGCACAGAGGTTTGGGAGAGGTAAGGCGTTCTTTCTAGAACATGCTGGGGAGACTGTCCTCACACCAGCACTCCCAGAACCCAGGGCAGTAAGCAGTGGGCAGTGGAGTCAGGTAGGCACAATTTCCTCTCAGTCAAGAGTCAAATCACCCAGCATCCTTCCTTGTGCAGTGTCGGGGCAAGGCAGGGGAGCCTCATGCTGGGGGGGCCCAGAGACCTGGTCCAACGACATGGACGCAGGGTCCCCAGCAGACCCTGAACAGCATGAACCCTGGAGGGCAGCACGGCCACCCTCATAGTCCCCGCCCTCCTTGGGCAGAACCTGTCGCAGGAGGTAGCCCCGTGGGCAGCCACCAGACAGCAAGACTGTGGTGCAAAAAGTACTTCTAGTAGTTCAGACTCACAGGTGACTTAAAACAACGTTCAATCCCTCTGTGTCTGCTGGGAATTGGTTCCAGGACGCCCCTCGGATATCAAAACCTGGAGATGGTGTTGAGTTCGTGTGTACCCTACACACATCCTCGTGTACACTTTACATCATCTCGAGATTCCTTATAAAACCTGATGCAATGTAAATGCTGTGGAAATCTTTGTTATACTGTGTTGTTAAGCTTGTATTATTTTATTGTTGTACTATTTATTGTTATTACTTTGAGTATGTTCAACATGAGGCTAGTTAAATCCAAGGATGCAGAACCCATGGATACAGAGCACTGTCTACTCTTATTTATATTAGAAAACCTGCAGTCCTGAGAATAAAAGCCACAGGGAAAAGTTAGTCCCAGATATGGCAGTACTCCCTTACAGCCACCTGCATTACATATGAAGATACTCCATCCCCAAGTGCTCGCACGTTCTGCAGATAAAGGAAGACACCAGTGAGGAAGATTTACCCACAGAGGCCTGCAGAAAGGGCATCACAGGGCCGGGTGCCTGGCTTGGCCCCTCTCCGCCCTGCCTGTCTTTCTAATCCTTAGTACCCAGCCCTTCTAGATGGTGTTAGACCCAGGGGGAGGCTCCAGGGTGTCACCAGCCCCAGTTTCCTTTTGTGTCAGGGAGGATCAAACACTTGGCCTCATCGGTAACAATCAAGCAAATCACAGCTTGGACACTGCGTGCCATGCTCTGTGCTAAAGACTCTGAACCAATCCCTACATCTTTAACCTGATGGCACTGTTATCTACTCCCATCTCACAGATGGGGAGGCCCAAGCTGCAGAGGCCATTCATAAGGGAGTCCCCACCCCACTCCATAACAGGCCAAGGACCCTCAAAGCCAGGGGTTAGCAAACCAGGGCCCCAGGCCAAACCCCAGCAGCCACTTGCTCTTGTTAACAAAATCTTGTTGGAACACAGCCACAATCGTTCTATTACATCATATCCATAGCTGCTTTCGTACTGCAAAGTCAAAATATTTACTATGTGGCCTTTTACAGAAAAACTCTGCCAATGCCTGGTCTAAGCAAATGCTGAGTGAAAAAGTCTGAATCACCATTCTCTGGTCCTGACTCCCCCGAATTCACCATTTGGGTACTCGAGCTTGAACTCAAGTGTTTGCAGCATGAGTAGCAGATGTTGGGCAATGCTTGCTAAAGGATCTGGGGTTACCTTTGCCTCAGTAAGGTCAGCAAAAAGCCCTTTATTTGTACGTTCATTACCTAAATCACCCTGCTGTATCCTTCCAAATTCCACCTCAAATCACAACGAGAAGGAGAGAAAATGAATTCCTCAAGCTTAGTCCTTCCTAGTGCTTAACGTCAAACACTATGAGAACAATTCCTGCGGCAACACCAATCTGGAAGACAGAGCCACTTGTTTCTCAAAATCGTCACTGTCCCCTAACCCTCCACACCCCTAGAAGCGGGACAGCAGACATCATCACTTCTGGTGATGGGTGCACCCTTCTTAGCCCAGCCACAGTGCCCCGCTGCATGGTCAAGGCAGTCTAGATGTCACCGTGAAGACATTCTTAAGATGAGGGCAACACTTAGGCTGGGTGCGGTGGCTCATGCCTGTAATCCCAGCACTTTGGGAGGCAGAGGCAGGTGGATTGCATGAGCTCACCAGTTTGAGACCAGCCTGGGCAACATAATGAGACCCGACTCCACAAAAAAATACAAAAGGTATCTGGCTGTGGTGGTATTAAGGAAGGAGACCACTACTACTCCCCCAACCTTGCCTAGTTCACAAGACAGGAGGAGAGAGAAAGCAAAAAGTTAGAAAGAAACCAAAGTAAGATAACTAGCCAGACAACCTTGGCACCACCACCCGGCCCTAGGAGTTAAAAAAGTAATAATAATAACATCAACCCCTGACCCAAACTACTTGTGTTATCTGTAAATTCCAGACACTGTATGAAAAAAGCGTTGTAAAACTTTTTGTTAGCTGATGCATGTAGCCCCCAGTCATGTTTCCCACGCTTGCTCAATTTATCACGACCCTTTCATGTGGACCCCTTAAAGTTGTAAGCCTTTAAAATGGCCAAGAATTTCTTTTTCAGAGAGCTCTTAAGATGTGAGTCTGCCGATGCTCCCGGCCGAATAAAAAACCTCTTCCTTCTTTAATCCAGTGTCTGAGGAGTTTTGTCTGTGGCTCATCCTGCTACATTTCTTGGTTCCCTGACCGATTAACGGATGGACGGTCGAGACAGCCCCTTAGGCAGTTTATGCCTGCCCTGTAGAGCATCCCTGCAGGGCACTCTGGCCAGCTTGAGCGATGCGGATCCTGAGAGCGCTCCCAGGTAGGCATTTGCCCTGGTGGAACGCTTTGTCAGAGTGGTGCACAGCAGGCCCCTGTGGAGGATCAACGTAGTGGTTGAACACTGGGAAGGAACTGCACTTGAAGTTCGGACATCTGAAACTTGGTAAGACTGGTCTTTGGAACTTGCCCACTCCATCTGAGTGGAAGCGTGGCCTGATCACCCACGGCGTGCTTATACCGGCACTTTGGTTTTTGTTTTTGACTTGAATTGCTTGATGCTTTGGTTTTAGTTTTGATTTTGACTTGATTTGAATTGCTCGATAAACAGGCGTGCCTTTATTGGCACTTTGGTTTTGGTTCTGATTTTAACTTGGCTTAAATTGCTTGACGAACAGGTGTGCCTTTAACAACACTTTGGTTTTAGTTTTGATTTTTATTTAGTGTGAATTAGATGAGTGAGTGACCTTTTACCCTTTCCTTCTTGTAGTGTAAATGTTGTTTTGTCTCGAGAAAAAAATAGGTCAGACACAAAGTAAGCCCACTCCGCTAGGAAGTGTGTTAAAAAAAAAAATTTTAAAGAAAAAAAGAAAGTCATCAAATCATCAAAACTTACTCTATTAAATGTACGTTACAGAACTTTAAGAAAGGTTTTGCAGGAGATTATAGAGTTAAGTTAACCCCCTAGAGGTTAAGAACTCTGTGTGAATTAGAACTGCCTTCTGTTGGTGTTGGATGGCCCATCGAAGGAACTATAGACAGAGAACAATTGGCCATGTATTTAAGGTGGTGACAGGGGTCGGAGGACAGCTGGTGTACCTAGATCAAATTCCTTTATATTGACTCATGGTTGAATATAATACAGACAAAACCAGCACAAATTTAGCCCTGTTTAACAGCTTATTGCAAAAAAGCCAAAAGTAAAAGTAAGAGCGGTTTCGCCAGCAGACACAAAGTTAAAAAGGGAGTCCCAGAAACAGCAAGATAAGCCACTTTTGCAGGAGCTACCAGAGATAATAGAAATTCTTTCTCCATATGTCCCAGCCTACTACCCCACTTTACCGAGGCCAACAGCCCCCTCAGAAATGAGATTCAGGAGCTAACACGCCCCAGGTCTCACCTCGAAGGGGAGGATCGGAGCCTCCAGAGGTCAAGGAAGGAAGTCAAGATAGTCAAGTGGCCGTCTCAGATCTGGTCTTGCTCGAGCTCTGCAAATGCCTCTCAGGGAGATGCAAGGACCTGTCTATTATAATGACCAGGCCCACATCTGGGGGGGGGGGGGGGGGGGGGCAACATACTTTCGTCTATCCACTCTTTTCAACCATCGATCTACTAAACTGGAAACACTCTGAACCCGCCACCTTGCTCCCGACAGCTAGAGCCCTGTCGAGCACGACTGTGTAGTGGTGTTGGACTCAAGTTACTCTAGCAGACCTGACCTCTGGGACCAGCCTTGAGCATCAGTAGACTAGGAGCTATATGTGGATGGGAACAGCTTCATCAAACCACAAGGAGAGAGATGTGCAGGGTATGCGGTGGTAACCCTGGACACTGTTGTTAAGCTGAGCTCATTGCTTTAATTTGGGCCTTAGAGCTCAGTAAAGGTAAGACTGTAAATATTTACACTGACTCTCAGTATGCCTGTTTCACCCTCCAAGTGCATGGAAAATTATACAAAGAAAAGAGCCTGTTAAACTCTAGGAAAAAGGGGAAAAAAGACCCAGAGAATGCAACTCAGCTTCAGCGTTTGCCGAGGTACTAAGAAGCACTTCTGCAGAGGCTAAAACTTGGTAGAAAAAAGCAAGGAATATAAAAAAGATTTCAGGAATGCTTCAAGGAGCTGACAAGAAGCTAAGTCAGTTTTATAAGGGACTCTATAAAGCATTCTGGCTCTACACCACATTGAACCCTGAGGCTGCTGGAAATCAGTATAGAGTGAATGCTTCATTTGTAAAGCAAACCCAGGGTGACATCAAGCAGAAGCTGCAGGCATGAATACCACCTAGTCTAGAAAAGTGGCCACCAAGGTGTATGTTAACTGTGACCAAGGGACACAACTGGAAAAGAGCATAAAAAGAAAAAAAAAAGACTAAGAGTAAATGTGAAAAAAGAGAACTGAAGAAAAAACTGAGAGACAGACGCAGTGGCAAGCAGGGGCGAGGTCTGCAAGCCGCTGCCTGGCCCCACCGACCAATGTGAGAGCAAGAAAACTCAGGGAAAAAAAAAAAAAGTAAATTAAAGACTTAAGAAAAAAAGCCAATCTGTTAGCAACAGCTCTTATAAAAAAAATTAGCAATGTGGGAGAAGACGCGGATCGGATATAAACGTGAAAACGCCGTTAGGCAGATTCAGACACAAGGTTGAGAGAGATTAATAAAGAAATGCAAACAGAAAAGACACTAGAAGGGTAAATGTTCAAAAGACAATAAAGGAATTGGCCAAGGCCACAAGACAAAGAGGCCATCGGCCAAGGGCTGCTGCACCTTGGAGGAACCAAATACTGATCTGTTCAGGCTGACAGGAGCTAACAAATGTAAAGTAAAGACCAGGGCAGACTAGGCACCATCCCATTAGGCTCCCGGGAGCCCATGGTCACATTAGAAGTTAAAAGCAGCAAGATTCTGCCGTATCTGGATTCCAATTTCTCGCTGAAGGCTAAGCCACTAAATAGAGTTACAAAGGGGGGTGGCGGGGGGAGAAGAACCCCTCCTCTAAAAAACTTAAACAGGAAAAAGAGCCATACCTTGTGAAAACTTGCTTACAGATTTTACAGAACTGCCCCATGCTGGAAGCTATCGGTACAGGCTAGTGCTTGTTTGCACCTTTTCAAGGTAAGTTCAAGTTTTCCCCACCAGGACAGAAAAAGTATAAGAAGTGACTAAAGTTCTGTTAAAAGACATTATCTCCAGGTTTAGACTACCTCTAACTTTAAAGTCAGATGATAGGCCAGCATTTGTCGCTAAAATAATGCAAAATTTAACAAGACTGTTAAAAATAAAATAAAAGTTACACACAGCCTATTGGCCACAAAGTTCAAGAAAAGGTAAAACGCATGAACTGGACACTCGAGCAGCTACTAAAAAAAAAATACTGCCAGAAAATTCATTTAAGATAAAATCACGTTTTTGCCTATGGTCCTCCTCCGAGTCGGGGGCACCCCACCAAACAAACTAGGTATTTGCCCTATAAGATTTTGTTCGGTCGGCCACCCGCAAATCACAGGTCAAATTAAAGGTGACCTCCAGAAACTAAAGGAATTAACCTTAAAGAAGCAAATACAGGCTTTAAAAATAGCCATATAAAGTGTTCATGATTAAGTAAATGGAAATGCCTATAAGCTTGACACCCCTTTAAATCTAGTGACTCTGTTTAAAGTAAAATCTAATTTTAATAGGACCCATATAGGATAGGCCCTATCCTGTAACCTTGTCCACTCCCACTGCTGTTAACCTTGCAGGTGTTGTGTCTTGGATCCACCACAGTCAGCTAACACCGGCAGATCAGGACAAGTAAACCAGCCAGCAGGACACAGATCACCCAACCCGGCTGATCCTGAGACGACACCAAGCTGCTGCTGAGGCCGACAGCCCTGCTCTGGTCACTCTGGAGGCTGACCGGTCTACGCACGACTGAAGCTTGAGGAGACAACAAGCCCTGCTCTAGTCACACACCGACAGCTGACTAGTCTACGCACGGCCGAAGCTCGAGGACTCATCAAGCAAGTAAATGTAGTTAAAAATCTTAAGATTAATAGTTTTCCTGTAATACTAACTGTTTTCCTATTGATCTGTCGCTGTATTCAACCTTTTTCCCAAGTAAGGACCTCTTTTGTCCTTGCTGGATATGAATACTCTGTACATTGTTTTGTTGTTGCTACCCTTATAACCATGCTAGAAGAAACACCTATATAAGGTATGCCCACTGTACACATGCTACTTAGGAAACCCAGACCCATCCAGCCCAGCTTGTTACCTCTCGAAGCTCAGTCATTCTTTAAACATATAAACCAGAAGTTACCAGAACCTCCTCCTTTAGCAAAAAGAGAAAAAACCTATTTGCTCAGTAGGCTGAAAACATTGCTAGTAGCCTAGATGTTTCGACATGTTATGTTTTTTTTTTTTTTTTTTTTTTTGAGACGGAGTCTCGCCTGTGGCCTGTGGCTGAGTGCAGTGGCCGGATCTCAGCTCACTGCAAGCCCGGCCCCGGGTTTACGCCCATTCTCCTGCCTCCTTCAGCCTCCCGAGTAGCTGGGACTACAGGCTACTCTCACCACCTCAATTCCCTGCTAGTTTTTCTGTTTTTTGTAGAGACGGGTTTCACTGCAGCCAGGATGGTCTCGACCTCCTGACCTCGTGGATCTCCACGCCTTAGCCCCAAAGTGCTGAGATTGCAGGCTTTGAGTTAACACTGCACCGCCAGCCAATGTTTTCATGTTATGTTTATAAAAGGCTAAATATAGAGACCAATGGTTCTCATTTATTAATGCCTCAAGATAACTTTCTTTAACTTTTCCAAACAGACGCCCCAAGTTCAAGCGTCTGGCTCTTAAAAACTTCTGTTATTAAAAAATACTGTGTTACTCGCTAAGAAAAACCTTTTAAGACCCAGTAAAAAAAACCAACCTGCTTAGGACATGTGCCTGCTTAAGACAAGTTGGTACATGGGCCTGTACAGGTTTAACTCAGGTTTGATCCTAGGTCTTCATTTAGAAAATAGTTTTCAGCTATAAGAAAATTTAAAACCCTCATTGTAAGTGTATTACTAGTAATAGAAACTTGCTTGCTGATCCCCTTTGTATTACACTTACTCTTTCAAATGATAAAAGGTTTTGTAGCTACCATCGTTCGTCAGAAAACTTCAACAAAACTGTATTACATAAAACACTATCACCCTGTCTCGCAAAAAGACTCAAAAAGTAAAAATAAAAGTGAGAACTCCCATTAGTTAGTGAAAATTCTCAAAGCAGGGGATAAGGAAGGAGACCACGACTACTCCCCTCACCTTGCCTAGTTCACAAGACAGGAGGAGAGAGAAAGCAAAAAGTTAGAAAGAAACCAAAGTAAGATAAACAGCTAGACAACCTTGGCACCGCCACCCGGCCCTAGGAGTTAAAAAAAGTAATAATAATAACAACAACCCCTGACCTAAACTACTTGTGTTGTCTGTAAATCCCAGACGCTGTATGAAAAAACCATTGTAAAACTTTTTGTTCTGTTAGCTAAGGCATGTAGCCCCCAGTCACGTTTCCCACGCTTGCTCGATTTTCACGTAGACCCCTTAAAGTTGTAAGCCTTTAAAATGGCCAATAATTTCTTTTTCAGAGAGCTCTTAAGATACGAGTCTGCCGATGCTCCCGGCTGAATAAAAAACCTCTTCCTTCTTTAATCTGGTGTCTGAGGAGTTTTGTCTGCGGCTCGTCCTGCTACAATATATGCATCTGCAGTCCCAGCCACTCAGGAGGCTGAGGCCAGAGGATCTACCTGAGCCCGTGAGGTCGAGGCTGCAGTGAGCCATGATCACAGCACTGCATTCCAGCCTGGGTGACGGAGTGAGAGGAAGGAAGGAAGGAAGGAAGGAAGGAAGGAAGGAAGGAAGGAAGGAAGGAAGGAAGGAAAGAAAGAAGGGAAGGAGGGAGGGAGGGGGAAGGGAGGGAGGGAGGGAGGGAGACATTTACATTAGTAGACTTTGAGTAAAGCAGATGACCTTCATACTGTGGTGGGCCTCGTCTAGTTGGTTGAAGGACTAAGAGGGAAAGACTGAGGTCCCCTATGGAGGAAGGAACTCTGCCTCCTGATGACCCTCGGACTCGAGATGGCAACAGTGGCTCTCCCTGGGTCTCCAGCCTGCCCTGCAGATTTCAACAGTGGCTCTCCCTAGGTCTCCAGCCTGCCCTGCAGATTTCAGACTTGCCAGCCTCCAACAATCACATGAGCCAGTTCTTTACAATAAATCAGCTTCTCTCTTTCTCCCTCTATGTATCTATACACACGCACACTATCTGTAGAGAGAAATGGGATCGGAAGGATACGTGTCTACAGACATACACATACACATATATCCATCAAGAGTGTGCTTGCGTGTCCTACTGGTCCTGCTTCTCTGGAGAGCCTTGACTGGCACAGGACTGTCTGCTGGAGGATGGGCATCTAGCTGCTGGAAGGGGAGATTCTGGCCTTGGCTATAGGCTCCCCTGAACCCAGCAGGGTGGGGACCACATGCACCCTCCGGAGCCTCCTCACTCTCTTCCCGGTGAGAGTCGTCCTCCCAGCTCCTGGCAGGCAGATCGGGACACACCGTGGAGCTCCACAAGTGCCTGTTGATTGAACAAAAGGCCTGAGCTTCCCTCACTGTGCTCTGCTACCCTTGACACTGGCGTGACAGCAGGAGACTCCCGTAGGGCTGGCCAAGGTGCTGGACACCGGCACCCTTGTTCACTGCCACAGGAGCAAGCTCCAGGCAGCGAGGGCCAAGGCCAGGCCAGGTGGAGCCCACCCTCTCTCTATCCCTCTCTGTCTCTGTCTTATTTTGCCTTGTCTCTATATCCAAGCCCCAAATTGCATCTCTTGTTTTTTGCTATAGGCCTCAAAAATGTACACAATTTACAACTTACAAGATAATTAAAGTAAGAAATCCAAGTACTTCCCATTTAAAAAGTCCAAATCTCCAAAGCAAGGGCTCTGGCCAGAACCAAGAAGGGTGTCCTGAGGTCAAGAAGGCCCTGGGGCCACGGGGCTCTGCTGGGTGGAGGCGCCAAGCTGCAGCCCCAGGGAGGTTGAGGGGCCTGTTCTGAGTCTGTCCTCCTCCTCAGAGGTGGATTCCTGGATCACCAGGAGGAAAGGTGACCCAGATTCCTTTCTTGTCCCCAAGGCCAGTGAGCTCGGCCACAGGCTGTCTCAAACGTCCAGGGTCAAGGGGACAGGGAGAAAGGGGACAGCGTCAAGAGGGACGCGAGAAAGAGTTGGTCCGCAGGAGTTGGAAAGTCCTCCCACCTGGGAACTCCCTCCGCAGGGTAAAGGCGCCTCCAGAGCAAACACTGGCTGATCAGCCAGCAATCTCCCTTTGTGTGCGCCCGCCTGGCTGCTGGTGGGAGCTGTTCCGGGTCACCCTCCCAGCCCCTCCTGTTGCTCAAGGCTGTCCCAGTGCTGCAGGCCCTCATCCTGCACTGACCCTCAGAACTCAAGGACCCCTGCCTCCTGCCTCCCAGGCCTCCCCACTGCTGGCCCTTGTGCTCAGACACACGGCAAATGCAAATGCCCGTGAGCTCTCCCCTTAGCATCTGGGCAGCTGACTACACAGACACTGTGCCTCAGTTGAAAGGGAAACAGGGTTAGAAGCCAGCCAAAGGCGTCCAAGCCAGGGCTGCCGGCTTCGTGACCTGTCTGCAATTCCCCAACACCAAGGATCATCAGCATACAAACTGGGAGAATCCTTGGCCACCGGGAACCTGCCCCGCCTGGGCGATGGATTCTTGGTCATCAGGAGAGACGCCCTGCCCTGCACCCCCTGCTGGGAGGGGAGGTCCTTCCCCAAGGAGCTGCCACTGGACCTCTGGAGGACCCCCACACTCCACCCTCAGAACCCTCCAACACCACCTGCTGTCTCTAGGTTTCAGGGACATCAGGCGCTGGGCCTGAACTCCGGATAGGGCTGAAGTCCCGTGCCCTCACATCCGTGGTCGCCTTTGGAACCGCGTCTCCCAGAGGCCCTCTCAACCACAGCCACTCACCCTGTGCAGGGCCTCGCATAGGGGAGGGGGATGCCCTGGGGCTTTTCTCCGCCTTGGGAGAGCAGTGAAGCCTCAGTGCCGAGAACTTGGGCATAGACAAAGCAGAGTGGAGCGCCAGCCAGAGCTCGCCCCACAAACACAGCGGCTCCAACGCGACAGTGAACGTCTGGTCTGGCGGTGACGGACATGATCCACAACCAAAGCAATGGGTCCTGGCCCGGGTTTTCCAGGCAGCTCCTGAATTCCCCCAACCCCTGCCCTGCCGTCGATTTGTTTCTTGGTTGTTAAAGTACTTTAAGTCTTTAAGAAATAAACGATGCCAAGAACAGGGTTGGGAGGCTTTGACTTTCTTCCCTCATTCCCTCCAGACTAATTTTCTTTTCATTTCTAAAATCACAGATTGATGACACCAACCACAAAACCAAACAGCAAAACTGGACTCCCCAAAGTCAACACCCCTCTGACCCACAGGGTCCTCCTTCCACTCCACCCAGGGGTCCCACTGCTTCCAGAGCAGCCCTGAGATGGAGTTAGGGTTCTGCTCCAGGCGGAGATTAGAGAAGGAGGAGACTGAGACAGGGGCACTCTCGCTTCTACTTTGAGGCACAGAAGGGGCCGGGGCCACCTGCACTGAGGGAAGCGCTGACCCCTGTCCACATTCACAATGGTCGGAAGAGAAACTGGGGATGGAACCCCAGGGCACCACGTGGGACGGTCGCAGCAAGACGGCTTCATCCAGAAGGATCCTAAAATCTCACGCTCCCTTCACAGCCCCTGACAAGGCGCTGCAGACCCTGGGAGGATGATGCGTGGGTCCTGGTGTCCTGTGCAGGGACACCCTGGCTCACTCACTCCCCTAGACAGAGGCCGGCTTGTTCTGGGGGAGCCTGGGAGAGGTCGGTTCAGGCAGAGGTCTTGCTCCTCCTCAGGCAGTAAGGCAGGGGGATACTCAGCTACCGCTGGTCAGCACTGAGCTTCATCTCCATCTGTCCGTGCCCCGAGTAGCCTCCCTTGGCTTGGCTGGGGAGAGAGGGCCAGGGCTTGTCTGTGCTGCCAACCTCAAGCCCCCACTATAGATGAGAAGCCCCCAGTCCTTTGCAGCACTGGATACAGGTGCTGCCACTCACTTCCTGGGGCAGCAAAAAGTGCACATGAAGCACTTTGGGTTCTTACAGCTCTTCCATGCGACGCAATCCGGCTGAAGGGTCTGTGGAGCCCAGGGGGCTGGCCCCGCCCCCCCACCTGCCGTCTGCATGTACTAGAACTCCAGGTAAGAATTCACATAAATCCAGGAGCCTGCTACTGCACAGAGGCTTCCTGGAAGCCCCTGGAGTCAACAGCCCCTCAGAACAGCACAATCGGCACTGTGCATGTGTGGTGTGTGCATGTGTACATGTGAGTGGTGTGTAACTGCATGTGTGTGGTGCATGCATGCATATGTGTGAGTGGCGTGTGTGTGCACGTGTGTGGTGTACGCATGTGTACATGAGTGGTGTGTAATTGTGTGCGTGTGTGGTGTGTGCATGTGTACATGTGTGAGTAGTGTGTTATTGTGTGTATTGTGTGGTGTATGTATGTGTACATGTGAGTGGTGTGTAACTGTGTGCATGTGTGTGGTGCAGTGTGTGTACATGTATGAGTGGTGTGTGTGTGCATGTGTGGTACATGCATATTTACATGTGTGAGTGGTGTGTGTGTGCATGTGTAGTGTGTGCATGTGTAAATGTGTGAGTGGTGTGTAATTGTGTGCATGTGTGTGGTGTGTGCATGTGTACAAGTGTGAGTGGTGTGTAACTGTGCACATGTGTGGTGTGTGCATGTGTACATGTGTGAGTGGTGTGCAATTGTGTGCATGTGTGTGGTGTGTGCATGTGTACACGTGTCAGTGGTGTGTAATTCTGTGCATGTGTGTGGTGTGTGCATGTGTACATGTGTGAGTCGTGTGCAATTCTGTGCATATGTGTGGTGTGTGCATGTGTACATGTGTGAGTGGTGTGTAATTGTGCCTATGTGGTGTATGCATGTGTACAAGTGTGAGTGGTGTAACTCTGTGCATGTGTGTGGTGTGTGCATGTGTACGTGTGAGAGTGATGTGTAAATATTTGTGTACATTATGGATGTGTGTGGTGCGCCCGCCCCCTTGACCTCCGGCAGACGCGGCCCCTGGGCATTTCTGCAAGTGAGGCCTGAGCGATGCTTACTTCTGATCACACAGAGGCCAAAGAACTGGGTGTCTCTGATGCTCACCGCGTTGCACACTTGCTGGAAAAGCTCCCGGCCAGTGGCCTTCACCTGCAAAAGAGGTGGGGAAGGGCTCAGGGAGGGGCTGGCACCTGTCCCCAGGGAGGCCACCTGAGCAAACGAGGCCCAGTAGGGCACCAGGGGGACCACCCAGTCAGGCACTCCCTGCAGCTAACAGGTCTGGGTCCCTCACTCTCTCCCAAAGCTGAAGGCTAAACACCAGCCACATGCCCATCAGAGCACCTGTGAGTGCAGGGGAGTGAGGGTGGAGGGGGTGGGGTGCTCTGGACGGTGGATCAGGGCTGCCCCCTCCATCACTGTCTGTCCCTGGTGTGAGGATTTCCCGAGCTCAGTCAGGGACACATGATGCAGCGTCACCTCCAGGGCCGCCCTCTGGGCTCTGTCCTCACACAGCACAAATGAATGCTTGGTCTGCCATGAGCGTGAGCATAGGTGTCTCTCATCATCCATCGCCCAACTGATGCGAGTGATCCCAACAGTGTTCCTACAGCTGAGCCTCTGACAGCAGCCTCTAAACACCCAGCGTCTGGTGCGTGTCCCTGTTTCCGGTGTCCCGTGTCCACATTTCCGGCATCCCGTGTCCACATTTCCGGTGTCCCGTGTCCACATTTCCGGGGTCCTGTGTCCACATTTCCGGTGTCCCGCACGTGAGGCTACGTCACACCTGTTCGGCCCCGGCATGGCTGGGACTGGCGGGCGTCCCCTGCAGAGCTCTCCCTGACTCCTGTCTGTTGCAGCTCTGGGGCGCATCTGTGGCCACCGGGCAGGAGAAGCGGCGTTCTCCAGCGGAATTGCAGCGCGCCAAACCTGTGACCGATGGTGCCGGCCAGTAGCTGTGCGCTTTGCTCTCAGACTCTCCCGAGGACCCTCACTTGGGGCTCCAGGAGGAAATCTCACAGCAGGGCACAGCTGGGGCAGCTGGATCTGCAGGAGGCCATTTTGCGGTTCTTCATTTGTACAGTCTCAAGTCAAATGAGGTATCCAGCTTACTCATCCTGAGTTAATCCTGAGTTACTGTAAGACCGGCTACCTTATTGATATGGTTTGGCTGTGTCCCCACCCAAATCTCATCTTGAATTGTAGTTCCCATAATCTGCCCGTGCTGTGGGAGTGACCTGGTGAGAGGTTATTGAACCATGGGGGCGGTTTCCCCCATCCAGTTCTGATAGCGAGTGAGTTCTCATGAGATCTGATGGTTTTATAAGGCGATTTCCCCTTTGCTGGGCACTCATTCTCTCTCCTGCCACCCTGTGAAGAGGTGCCTTCTGCCATGACTGTAAGTTTCCTGAGGCCTCCCCAGCCATGTGGAAGTGCGAGTCAATTAAACCTCTTTCCTTTATAAATTACCAAGTCTTGGGTATGTCTTTATTAGCAGCATGAGAACAGACTAATACGATTATTATCTGCTTAACGTGGTGAAGGGCAGGTCCCACAATGGTAGTAACACAGATCTTCAGTGATGGTCTTCCCAGCCCATCCCTTTCTAATAACTGGGCTTGACACATATTTGGTTGAATACAGGGTTCCTGTCTAACTGCAGACACAGGTGTGCACACACTCCGATAGAGGGTTCCCTGTCTAACTACAGATACACACAAGTACACACCCTGATAGAGGGTTCCTGTCCAGCTGTAGACATGGATGCGTGCACACCCCAACAGAGGGTTCCTCTCTTACTGCAGACACAGATGCACACACACCCCAATAGAGGGTTCCTGTCCAACTGCAGACACATAGGTGCGCACACCCTGATAGGAAGTAGGCTCTGTGGTTGCCAACTTGCTGGGCCCAGCAGGGGCCACAGGAGTTGCAGAGGCACTTCAAGGGGCTCAGTCAAAAACAGACGAGCATGACTCACCCAGGGGGTCCACTGTGTTCTGGCTGCATGATCCCTCAGTTAAAATCTTACTGTGAAGTTCAGTGCAAGAAACATAAAAGTTCCAGCTCTTATGGGGCAGGGGGCCAAAGCCACAGCATCTTCCCTGCAACAGGTCCTCTTATGACCCCTCCCCCAAGCCTGAGGCACTGCTGGGGACCCCAGGAAACTACGGGACACCCCCCATTACCTCAACTCCAGCTTCCCATTGCCGGGTGGGGACACAGAGTCTTGGGGGAGATTTTGCCACAAACATAGACATGGGCATTTACTTAAACACAGAACTCTTATCTCCAGGCAGACAAGAGATTCCCAGGGGAATCTTGAACCAAGATATTACTAGCAAGTCATATTTCATTCCAGGTAGCGTTGATAAATTAGCTACGCAGAAAGTCATTGTTCTTTAACAAACCACTCTCATTTTAATTACACATTTTCATTATCCACATTAATCATTAAAATGAAAGTACTCTCTCAACTCCTGTCCCCACAAACTCAACTGAAACAGGTAGACAAAATGGGGGAAAAGGAAACAGAGAAGCAGAGAGACAGTGACGTCTGAACACAAGACAGGAGCTATCCCTTGGAAACCAGCTTCCTGGTGCTCTTCCCTCAGCGCTCCCAGGAGGGATGTGCTGAACTGTAAACTTACTTCTCACAGCAACGTCTATCAGTGATGTTTCCTTCACAGGCCCAGTGAAAGGGCTGACCATCCGACACCTCACAGGCACCTGGCGTAAGCAGAGTGAGGTGGTCCAGGGATTTCTCAGTACACAGGCTGTGTCCTAAGGCTCTGCTCACCCCATACCCCTGCTCACCCCATACCCCTGCTCACCCCATACCCCTGCTCACCCCCATGGCTCTGCTCACCCCCACAACCCTGCTCACCCCCACGGCTCTGCTCACCTCCATGGCCACCCAGGGCCCTGCTCACCCCCATGGCCCTGCTCACCCCCATGGCCACCCAGGGCCCTGCTCACCCCCACGGTCAGCCGCAGCTGCTCCTGGCTGGGCAGCAGCACGAGGACGTCCCTGTGTTCTGAGGCCATCGCGTCCATTCCCAGGGTGGGCTCCTGCCGGTTGCCTGCAGGCCTCTCAGGACTGGGCTCCATCCATCGCGCCCCTGAAGGAAGGAACGTGTCAGGGTTTGTCTGGGTGGGGTCTATGCCCCACCCTCTCGGGGGCACCGCCATGCTGACGTTACTGGGCCCTCCCCGGCCATGGGTCACGGGTGGGTGCTCAGCACCTCCCAGATCACAGCTGTGCCTTCCGGGACCCGCCCTTGCTGAGCTTCTCACTGGGAAGGGAACTGAGAGGGAAGCCTGGGCTGGGAATCCAGCGTGGCCAAGCCAGGGCAAGGGTCAGAGCTGCAAATAGCTGGGTGTGTGGAGGGTGCCTGGAATGCAAATAAACAACCTCAGGGCACCGGCCATGCAGCGCTCCTGTGCAGGGCAGCTCAGCACCCAGCCTCACAGTGTGGACCGCGTGAGACCGAGGTTGGGGGAGACAGGACCCAACTCCCCCAGCTGACAACCCCTAGCTCCTCAGAGTGCCTGCTCCTTCTTCTATAATGTGGAGGGGGTCAGGCAAACCCCACGGGCACAGATGCCAGAGCCAGGGCTGCTGGGGATGATGGAGCAGCAGCAGGGGAGGAGGAGGAGGGCGGGAGGAAGGCAGCCTGGGCGGGCACCCTGCCCCACACACCTCCTGTGGCATCTGCTACTGAGCTTAGGAAGCAACATGGTGGCCATTCCTAGACAGGTTCTGCCAGGAGGGACTCTAGCTCCCTCTAGGGACTGGAAACTGAGGACACTTCGTTCCTTGCCTAGGGCTAGCAAATCCCTTCCTGCCTGCAGCGGCTGGAAGGCCAGGAAGGGGGTCCTGGCTCGGGTGGACAGCAGACGGGGGCATCAGCATGAAGGGTGGGGACATCTCCCGCAGGGCCTGGAGCCCCGGCTGCTCTCAGCAGAGATGAGCAATGCCTTTGAGCTCTTTGGCACAGCGTTAGGGAGGGGAAGGGACCCCAGGAGCCCCCCTGGCCCTGGGAGCACCCAGACCTTTGGGCACTGCAGGTCAGGAGATGCAGTTCCCACGGGCCTGGGCTGCGGAATTCTGTCCTCAGCCGTGCGCCCCTTCGGTTTCCTGTCATGGAGTCTGGGATGCTCTGGGACCTTCCTCTAGTAAGGGGTCTGGACTTCCAGAGGGGCAGTTGTTCATCTCAGGAAATTCGAACTCCAGCCGCCTTAAGGCCTGGCCCAGTGGGTTTAGAAGATTTAGGAGGCTCGGGTCTCACCTTCCCCGGCCCCTGGAATGACGCTGGCTCCCTCCCTCCCTCCCTCCCTCCACTCAGATCCGGGCCTTTCTCAGACCCTCGAGGCCACACACACACACCCAAGACAGCAGTGGTGGTCTCTTTTCTCTCCACAGCAAACGTAGAGCTGTTGACTATGGAAGATGTGGGGACCCCTTTAGCCGAGAGCATAGAAATTTTTTTTAAATGGCAAAAAAACAGCCCCAGAGAGCAGAGGCTGGATTCTCACGGCCCTGGCACTGGCTCTGGTGCCTGGGCAGCTCGTCCCCGTGCCAGGCGCCCTCAGCCTCTGCTCGGAGTCACAGTGCTGGTGTATCAGGAAGGGCGGCAGCAGCTGCACCTCTCAGGGATGCCTGGGCACAGGACAGTGGCAGAGGGCAGGCGGGGGCTGGGGGTCGGGAGGCAGCAGAATACCGCCGCCACACACAGCACAGAGGGGACAACAGGCACCAGGACCCCTCGGTGGGGAGAGCCGGGGACATGGTGGGGTGGGGAGTTGTGCTGGGCACACTCATGATCAAAGCGATGGTGCCCCACATGTGTGCAGGTGCTGGTGTGTGTGGGCCCTGGCATGTTACAGGTGACCTGGGGCCAATGGGCTCCAAACATCACTAGTGAGAAGAAAGAGAAAAGCAATGAAAAAGAAAAAGAAAAAGAAACCTCCACATTCGTATTGATAAACACAATAAACAGATTCTTGTCAAGTCAGGACGTCCCTGGCCTCAGCTCCTTCCTTCCCTCCCGGAGTCTCAGGGCCACACAGCTGAGGCTCAGTGCTCCAGTGAAGGCCGCCGTCCATCCGAATGCCAGGGAGATCTGGGCTTGGGAAGCCCCGTCATATTCCCGGGAGAATGCGGCTTTTTCCTGAAAACGTGCTGAAGATCCAAGGCAAGGGTGGTCGCCGTGAGCACCTCCCGCCAGGGCACTGAGGGGACACCGTGGGAACCTCTGTACCCAGCTCATCAGGAAGACAACTTTGCACCCGGAGAAAGAAGAGGCGTGACCAGGCCCCAACACAGACCCCACCTCTGAATGTCGTGTCTTCTCGACTGGCGTGTGCACGACGGAAGAGGCTGGCTTGCCACGTTCTGTCCGGAGCTGCGCGCCCCGGCCATAGCAAATAATAATTAATGATTAAACGCCCGAGCTCTA